>NW_027187460.1:50424020-50463298 GCF_028583685.1 Petaurus breviceps papuanus | reverse complement strand
GGACAGTATTCACTCTGTCTGCAGGACAGTCTCCAGACCCCTGCAACAACAGCACTGTCCTTCACCAGTGGACAGTATTCACTCTCTGTCTGCAGGACAGTCTCAGGAGCTCTTAGCCAACAGCCAGGTTCCAGGACTTCTTCAACAGAACTGTCTTTCACCAGTGGACAAATCTGGCAAAACAACATCAAAAAAGACAAAGTACCAGCAAAACAGCCATGTCTCCTCAGTCCTTGGCAGCTCAGGGGGCAGGTCTCAAAAGTCCAGGGTGATTCAAAGCGGCACTCAACAATCCACTCAGTCTCTCTCTGCCTCCACGAGGTGCTGCTTCCAAAAAGTTCTTCTGCCTCTCTCTTGTCTCTCCAAATCTACATCACCAACTCCTCCCAGTTCAGGACTTTCTTTTCACTTCAACAAGTCCATCCCACAGGTGGGATTAACAAGCTCTGGGTTTTAACACAATCAGTTTGAAAACCAAGCCAATACAGGGGAATCTTTAATTGCCATTACTATCACAGCAAGAATACTTGAAAGTCCTCTATTCCACTGAATGACCATATTTTCCCCTGAAACATGATACTCAGTTTTGCTGGGTAGGTGACTCTTGGTTTTAATCCTAGCTCCTTTGCCCTCTGGAATATCATATTCCAAGCCCTTCGATCCCTCAGTGTAGGAGCTGCCAGATCCTGGGTTATCCTGATTGTGTTTCCACAATATTCAAATTGTTTCTTCATGGCTGCTTGTAATATTCTCTCCTTAATCTGGGAATTCTGGAGCCTGGCTATAATATTCCTAGGAGTTTTCTTTTTGGGATCTTTTTCAAGAGGTGATCGGTGGATTCTTTCAACCTCTATTTTGCCCTCTGGTACTAAAACATCAGGGCAGTTTTCTTTGAGAACTTCCTGGAGGATGATTTCTAGGTTCTTACTTTGGTCATGGCTTTCAGGCAGTCCAATAATTTTTAAATTATCTCTCCTGGATCTATTTTCCAGGTCAGTGGTTTTTCCCATGAGATATTTCACATTGCCTTCTATTCTTTCATTTGTTTGGATCTGTTTAACAGCATCTTGATTTCTCATAAAGTCATTAGCTTCCATTTGTTCCAATCTAATTCTGAAGCAATGATTTTCCTTATTGAGTTTTTGAGATTCTTTTTCCATCAGGCAAATTCGGCTTTTTAAGGCATTCTTCTCCTCATTGCCTTTTTGGGCCTCCTTTGCCATTTCAGTCAGTCTGTTTTTTAAGGTATTATTTTCCTCAGTCAGGCTGTTGACTCTCATTTCATAATTTTCTTGCATTGTTCTCATTTCTCTTCCCAATTTTTTCCTCCACTTCTCTTATTTGGTTTTCAAAATCTTTCTTAAGGTCCTCTATGGCCTGTAACCAGCTTGTATTTTCCTTTGAAGCTTTTGGTGCAGGAGTTCTGACTTCACTGTTTTCTTCCTGTTCCATGCTTTGCTCCTTTTTGTCCCCAAAATAGGAATGTAATGTTGGAATCTTCTGTCTGCTTTTTTTCCTTTGCCTGCTCATTTTGCCACTCAATTATTAGACTTTTGGGCTTTTTGCCACAGTAGGACTCTGCCACCAGACAGGGGAGCTTTCGTCCCAAACGCTGGGGTTTTCTCAGCTGCCAGTGGTATTAGATGGGTGCCTTCTCTGAGGTCTCCACATGCTCTGGCAAGCTGGACACACACCCCAGGACCTCCACCCTAGACTGTAATCCAGATCCAAGCAGGTTAAAGCAAGAGCGATTACCCCTCAGACTGGTGCTTGGTACCCCTACACTCTGCAGGCCAAGAGCTGAAGCCACCATGTGGCGCTGGCTGACTGTGCCTGCGTCTCAGCAGCTTTTCACCCTGGGGGTAAAAGCCACGCACTCCCACTTACTGGTCCCAAAGTCCAGACTGTACTGACCTCTCACTTTGTCCTTTGTGTCTATGTGTTGATAAATCTGGAAACGGCCACAGCTGCTGCTGATCTGGAGTCCCTCTGGCCAGCGGCTGGTCAGGCCCGCCCTGGGGCTAAAGCCTCAGCGTGGGGCTGGGCTCGGCTCCCAGAGCACTGTGCTGGATTCCTGCTGGCCTGCCAGGCTGTCCTCAGCTGGAGGTTAGCTTCTCTGTGTCATTTTGTGGGTTCTGCAGCTCCAAAGTTTGTTTAGAGTCCCCTTTTTACATGGATTGGGGAGGGTGGAAGCCGGAGCCGCGGGAAGGTCATGCTTCTACTCCGCCATCTTGGCTCCGCCCCGACCTTTATTCTTAAGAAAGCTATTCATCTACAGACAAGCATGCTATTTTTCACTTTCTGGTTTTTTCTTCCTTTTCTTCTTTCTTTCTCTCTTTTTATTGTGGTTCTAATTTTCTGCCATAAATTGACTAACATGGAAATAAGTTGTATATGTTTACATATATATAACTATGTCATATTCCTTAACATCTTAGGGAGAGGGGAGAGAAGGGAGGAAGGGATGGAATTTGGAACTCAAAACTTAAAAAAAAACCCACAATAAATGTTAAAGATTATTTTTACATGTAATTGGGAGAAAAAAAATAAAGTAGTATTTTTTAAAAAAAGAAAAGCTATTCATCAAATATTTTTTCATGGTTCTTTTTGGCCACATGATACTCACAATATTCTTTACCATGCTCAGATTACAAGTAATAAGGAAGGTTGCCTCTTACAGATTGACAGAGAACCAGGGATTATACTGTATCAAGAACATTAATAAATGAATTCTCCTACTACAAAATTTCTTGAATAACTTACACTACTTCCTCCAAAAGTTCTATTACAAATTCTCAATGTAATGTGAAGGGAACTCATGCTCTAATAATATGAAAAGATTTTGACTATTAAACTTCTGATAAACTATATATCTGCTAATGTAGAGCCTAACTGAATATAGATTCATGAGGAGAAGACTGACTGACTGATGATAAAATATTTTGACATTGTCCTCTCTTAGTTTTTATGGCACTGCTGTCCTCTGATTCCCCATGTACCTGTCTGATCACTTCTGTGTTTCCTTTAATGGATCTTCATCTAAGTCATGTCCCCTCACTATCCTGGTCTGCTCTATGGTGTTTACTCAGTAAGGGCCACTGTTCCACTGTCTCCACAAGTGCTAGTGTTCCTCTCAGCCCTGCAACAATGACCAACAAACACTGCTCCTTTATGACCAAACACAGGGACTCTCCTCTGCCCTGAAACTGTGACCCAGAACTGCATTTGGGCAGTAGAGTTGACAAACACTTCTCAGTGTGATCTCTTTCTGACCACTTATCCCACCCCCTTACCATTTCTGGGCAGAGAGCTCTGGAAGTTGTTGATGCCCATGTTGAAGCTGCCTCCAAGGCTCACTTTTAGCTAATGCTGCAGCTATGTGTACTCCTAGCAGGCTCCCACCCAGGTGTCATAGACTTTCCTGATGACCTAAGTTGTCTTAGGCTAGAAAAATGTCTCACTGACATTTTGTTGGCTCTACCACTCCAGAATTAGATATGAGGTGTCATTGTAGAGTTGTTTGGAGGGGAATGTTAAAAAAAGGAGGAGAAATGGGATAAATCTATCAACATTTTTATAATGGCACATTTTCCATAGTAATATTGGCAGAACTTCCATATTTGAATGCTACCACCTCAGTTTCCAATGTACTGTATGAGGCAGTTACCATAGCACTTTAAAAAGTTGACATTTAAATAACTGCTTAAAATTGACTGAATACATACAAAGTCTTTACCAGAGGTCACAGATTTAAAGGAATTTTTAGATCAATTTTCAACATATTTCAAAAAATAAAATTATAATTATCATAGATTATGTTTTTAGAGGGAAAAGTAACCAAGAAGACACCTGTGATTACCAAATCCTCTGCCTACTTCCCTTTCTCTATGGAATTTTTGTGAGAATAGTTTAATCAGGCATCAAGCATATTCTTTATGAAAATATAAAGAAGCAAGAGGCAAGAACTTGCAGTGAATTTTCTATGGTAGAAACAAACAACTGCATTGAGAATATATGATCTAACAATACCAATTTCATAAATACTTTTCAAAAAAAATTTTGACTCCCCAAAAAAAAGATATGTAGACTTTCCTCAAACAAAATATGTCCCATAAAGCATTCAAAGTTATATATGAAACTGATGAATACAACCTTGGAAATAGCTATGTTCAATATTGCCATCAAATAAGGCATGAAACAAGAGTCATATAATCACCTTATATCTCTGCCATTGGCATCGAAGATGTGCTTTAGGGAGTTGAATTAAAAGAAATTCCTTAATGGTGGCTATATTTTCCAAATGATCTGTTCTAAAACTACCAATTTCATCAAACTCTTGCATGCTATAAATCCTCCTTAGTGAAATCCACAAGAAATCAAAAGAGAATGGTCTAGCCATCAACTCTATTCCTTTAATGTTTATAAAGTACTTTCTTTTCATTATCGCATTTTATTCTCACAGCAGTGATATTAAATTATGCTTCTTTTACAAAATAGGAAACAGACTCAGTGAGATTAAATTATTTGGCCTGAATTTTATAACTGTGTATCAGAGGCATAGATCTTGCTAACTTCTAAGACCAAAATTCTTCATATCCCGTGCTATAGGGTATTTCATGCAAAGGCATAGATGTATGCCATGCATAGGTAAAAAAAAAAAAAAGAATGTAAAAATATATAGAGAGGCAAATTATGTATTTGTAATATATATTACAAAATATATTCTTAATCAATGAAAATGACTAATACTTCTATGGGGGGAAGAGGGGAAATTATAATTTTGTTTTACAGAGAAACCTGGCCATGATTTTGTCTTACAGGGGAAAATTACAAGATTGAGTTTGTACTGAATGACATCTGGGTGGAATCGAGGTCTTTCAGCTTGCCAGTGCAGTCCAGCTCCAGCAGCAGTGATAGCAAATCATTAAATATGGGTTCAACTGCTCAGAAAGTCACTATTGTAATTGGATGTTTATTAGGGGGAAGACTTCCCTTAGAAATATTTATGACTGCTGTTTTGATTCTGAAGGAAATTGTAGGTAAGTCTTTTTTCTCTCTTACAAAATATTTCACATATTATAGACTTTGAACATCCTTTTAAAAAGATGAATAACAAAAAACATTGAATACTTACTATGTCCCTATCTTCAAGACTATGCTAAGCCCTAGGAATGAGATTGGGGGTCGAGGAGGGGAGAAAGAGAAGGGCCGACCAGGCATAGAGAAGAAGAAAATATGTTCCCTACTCTTGAAGAATTAACAGTTTCGTTGGGAAGACAAGGCATACGTGTGAAGTCTTAAATAACAATTGAAGGCAGTGACAGTATCATATTATGTACAGTGCAGTTCAGCATAGGATGTCATTATTGTGAAGTGGAATACTCAGTGAAGACCTAGTAGAGGAAATGACATTTCAGGTATAGAATACAACATGGATAAAGGTGTAGAAATGAGAATAATTTATACGTGTTCATAGTGATGGAGCTGATGGGGTAATGAGACTCCTAAAATAAGTCCTTGAACTTTCTCACACATTTCAGCAACCCAGCCCCTGAACCCAGTCCCTGGCATTCCCCTGAGCCATCTGGCCCATCCCAGTACTATCCTTTTAACTATCCTTTCACTGTGACCCTAAAACTTAACTCCTTAGTCACAGTCTGTACCTAGCCCACCCCAGGCTTTTGCCTCTCCTTAATCCCATCCAGATCTTCCTACAGTCTTTTTCTATATAAAAGTGTCAGTCCCATCCTCATCAAATTCACAGATTTACTAGAAATCTTGCCTGCCCAATCAGTGTATAATAAAAGCTCGCTACTGTGACTGAAAGAAAGCTTAAGTCATTGAATCCTTTCCAGACAGACCCATCCTATACCCTTGTATTTTGGGGTTCCTAGTAATGCCAAACTGCATCAATAGTACAGTAAATAGAAGTCATTTTAGTCAGGGAATAATAGGAATTAAATTTGCAATAGAGATTAAAAAATTAAAAGTTGGAAAGTATTTTGGGTTATGACTGTGGAAGTCCTTGAATGTCAGGCTAAGGATTTTGATTTGAACCTTTGGATATCAGGGAACCATTGAAGTTTTTCAAGATGAGGAGAATGGGGTATAGACAAAAAGAAAGTAATGATCAATGAAGATAATATGGTAGCAGTATGCATAATTAGTAGACTAGGAAAAGACCAAAGACAAGGAAGCTAGTAACAAGTCTATGACAGCAACTTTCATATATTGGGCAGAACTTAGGGGGACAGGAGAATGAGTCAAAGATGATTTCAAGTTTTCAAGTTTTTCAATGTTCACAGGAAAATAATTCTTCTTTTAACAAAAATATGAAAATGAGGAGATTTTGAGGGTGATTCATTTTTTTTAAATTTGATTTCACTTTATTCAATTCAGTCCAGTGTTCCAGGGCATCAATATTTTTTCCCCCATCTTTATTTATTTATTTATTTATTTTTAAAATTAATTTGTTTGTTTCCTTTTAGTTTACAGGATTCAATTCCACAATTCCTTGAGTTTCACATTTTGTTCCCTTCCCCCTCCTCCCCACCATGGCAGCATATAGTCAAGTATAAGATCTGTAAATACTTTCACATTATACATTAGTCAGGTTATAAAGACAGATTGTATCAGATGGAATGAAAAATGGTAAAGAGGACATAAAACCAAACGAGAGAAGGAAAAAGATCAGGTATTTTGCTTCCACCTGGATATAAACTCAGTTCTTTCTAGTTCTTTCTCTGGATGCACATATTTCTCTCCATCATGAGTCTTTTGGGATTGATTTATATCACTGCATTGCTGAGAAGAGTCCAGTCTATCAAAGTTGGTCATCACACATACGTTGTGTCTGTAATTGTGTACAAATTTCTCCTGGTTCTACTCTTCTCACTCAAAATCAGTTTGTATAAGCCTCTCCAGGTAAATATGAAGACCATCTGCTCCTCATTTCTTATAGCACAATAGTATTCCATAATATGCATATACCACAACTTGTTCAGCCATTCCCCAATTGATGGGCAGCTCCTTAATTTCCAATTCTTTGCCACCACAAAAAGAGCTACTATAAACATTTTTGTACATATGGGTCTTCCTCCCACTTCTATGATCTCTTTGGGATATAACCCTAGGAGTGGTATTGCTGGGTCAAAGGATATGAAAGTATTTATAGCCCTTTGGGCATAATTCCAGGTTGCTCTCCAGAAAGGCTGGATCAGTTCACAACTCCACCAGCAATGCATTAGTGTTCCAATTTACCCACATCCTCTCCAGCATTTGTCATTTTCCTGTTTTTTCATCTTAGCCAATCTGTCTGGTGAGGAGGGTGATTCATTTTTGAAAAGTTGATTTTATTTTTTCCAAAGTGGTGTGAGGTGAGGAGGGATTGCTATTTGTTTCAGTGTAGCAACTAACCCCACTGTTGAAGGCACAGATCTTTTGAAGTATTGAAACATGTGGTACATGTCTAATACTGACATACTGATACCATCTAAGATAGAATCCTTTATGTTATATACACACTTTACACTGGTAGTATTGAGGTTTGGGGTGCTCGAGACCCCAAAATACCGACATGCCAGTTCCTGCTGAATGAATTGGACTCAAGCCTTCTCCTAGACAAAGAAAACAAAGTTTATTAAAGATTTGCCATAATGGGTAGACTCTTAAGGAGCCTAAGCATTTCTAACTCTGTATTGACAAGCAGGCCAGAATAATCTGACACAGACTGAGTCTGAGCCTGAGCTAGATTGAATCCCAGCCCCATCATGGAGGCAAGATGGATCTTATATACAGAAAGATTGTGGGAGGATTTAGGAGTAGTCTAGAGGAGGGTTTTAGGGAGGGTCTTGAGGATATAAGGAGGATCTTGACTAAACTGAGGTCAGAATCCAGGAATGGGATTCAGGGTGGGAAATAACTGAAGGCTACCTGGATGACATACAATAAAAGGCTAGGCTACTTTAAGGGTAACAGATTTGGGAATAGATATTTCCATAGGATCAAAGGTGAGAAGTAGCTGGACAATGGAGGGCTAAGCTAGGTTAAGAGTAACAGAGATTTGGGCCTAGCGATAATGAAAGGCTATGGCCTCAGGCAAATGCCTCATCTAGTGGGAAGATTCAATGAGGTTCTCAGATCCTATACTCCATCATTAACTACTAATATCTAACTTTTTATATCATGCTTAAAGGTTTGTAAGGTACTTCCCAATTATTGTCCAGTTTTACCCTCACAATGACCCTGAAAGATAAGTGATATTATTATCCCTATTTCACAGGTAATGAAATTGAGGTTAAGTAACTTGCCCAGGGTCACACAGCTAATAAGTGTCTGAGGTCACATCTGAATTCAAGTTTTCCTGACTCCAAATCTAGTACTCTATCAAATGCAACACCTAGCTGCCTAGTATGATCTTAACACCACATTTCCAACTTGCTGGCCAGCATTCTGAGCTATTGCCAAAATGGATTGTATCCTTATTTCCCCCACTACTAATTTTGTTCATTACTTT
Source organism: Petaurus breviceps papuanus (assembly GCF_028583685.1). Taxonomy (NCBI): domain Eukaryota; kingdom Metazoa; phylum Chordata; class Mammalia; order Diprotodontia; family Petauridae; genus Petaurus; species Petaurus breviceps. Next base: position 50,454,783 of record NW_027187460.1, on the reverse strand, counting down.
ATTGTTGAAAGGGTTTAGATGTTTGTTCTTTCTAAGATCCTGTTATATAAATGTTGGTGATTAATTTCGTTTCCAACCTGGAAATAATTGCTATTCTGTGGCTACCTAGGTAATTTACTATTAGTCATTGTGGTAAAAAATTATATGTTATAAAACTATCAAATAATTAAAATCTCTGTTCTGCAGGATTTTGTATTTTGAATTCATAAGATTTTAGTTTTAAGAGAATCTTTAATTCTAGTTAAATAAACTATCAAGAAAAATAGAGTAAGAACTGAAATTCCTAAGAACCTCTTACATACACAAAACAAGTATGAGGGTTTCTAACTGTACATTTTTTATTGAGCATTATCATATTGCCAGCATAAATATGAAATTGTTGTGACTAAACTTAACACAGGTGTTAAATCACTTTTGAATCAGTATTATTTTTCTATTACAGATGAAATCAGTGAAATAATACAATGAAGAACATGCTGAAAACCTGAGATATGTAAGAAGCCACATTATGATGAACTATTTGGTAACCATAATGCAGAGAAAAAGACAACAGATTTTTTTAAATGTTCAAGTCATTTACCTGTGTAAGATTAAAAAGATGTAAAAATCATCATTTACCTTCAAAATAATCATAGAATCATAGGATTTAGAGCTAGAATGGACATTAAAGATAATCAAACTTTTTAAAGTAACAATCCAAAGATCAAATGTGAAAGTTTCCTTTTATTATGTAGATTATTTTGTATTATAATTTTAAAACTTGTAGAACTCTCTGATTTGGACATGGAAGTGTCACTTTCAAATTCTTGTTCCAAAAGTCATGGCATCATTATAAATTAATCTAATATAGTAGGTCATCAAATATTCATTTAAACCATTCTATCCCAGAGGTCAGTCCTATTCCAGTTTAACTTCTCTGGATCAGATTGAAAGCAGTCTGAAAATGGACATCCATTGGGGGAGCCACATGTTAAAAAGGAATAATAACAATTTACATGGAATCTTATTCAGCAAATTCCAAAAATGTTTGCTTCTTGTTGAAGGGCTATAGTCAATGGTACAGCAGCCATGCTTATGGCAAATTTGGGTCATACACATATGACTTATCTTGCTCATCTAAATCTTGTTGGATATCTTCAGTATCTACTATCATTGTCTCCTAATTTTCCAAGAAGTGTCACTCTGGGGTCATTTAGGACATCAGGGTAAAAGTGGAAAGCAGCTCCTCTATCACTCAACTTCTGTTCCCAGGATGATACCCCTCCCACTCGAGCATGATCTCCTAGTTTTACTCTATTATTAGCATTCTTTAGTAAACTATGTAGATTGAGTATTTAGCAAAGAAAAAGTTTTTCTATGTGACTTTCAACATACAAGAATCATGTCAGAGAGGTGCCTGAATAATGTGGTGAAGAATAATGAGAAATAAATCAGAGTTGGCAATCTCTAACTGCTTCCATCAGCTGACCCTGTCTTATCTGGTGGCTCACCTGTATGCACATATTCTAATTTTTCATATGATACATCAGTACTCGAGATTCTCTTCAAAATTTGATTTCAAAAACATTTCTAGGTAGAAAGAATCTCGTGGGTAGGAAAGGAAGTTGGTATTTAGGTAGCATAACTTTAAGGGCCCCAAGAAGCTTCCCTTCCAAAAATTATTTCTCCTCTTCTGTATGCTACCTGTTATTCCACCATTAAAGAGACATTCCTCTGAGATAAAGAATTGACTTCTCTAAGCATCTTCTTTGAAAATGTAAATAATTTCACTAGGGGTGATGCATTAAGTTGTCATTTAGCATAACTTATTTTATCAGATTTCTTTTTTATAGACCTCTCAAGGTAATAAAAAATGTTAATAACTAGGAAGAGAAGGATAATATTGCAAGTACTTTGCAAGTATTTTAGATAGAGTAGAAAAAAAAGGACACTTGGTATTTGGGGGAAGAACATTTGACAGAAGGCAGGAAATGGGCAGAAAAAAGGGAAGTGAGAAGACACAGGATAAACCTCACCTGCTTGTAAAAAAAAATGTTTAAGAATCATACAATTTAAAATTACAAGGAAATTTAGAAAATGTCTAACCCAAATCTTTCATTTTACAGATGGGGAAACTGAGAAGGGTGAATGAGATTGGGGTGTAACAGTAGCAAGATCAGAAAATAAAGTGGAGTCAGGTTGAAATGAAGTACATACCATGAGTAGGTCACGTATCATATCTGTAACATGACCAGGATAGAAACTATTACCTTATCTCAATTCCTATGCATACTGATTACCAAGTCTCAAGATAGCTAAAGATAAATGATTTTCATGTATTTTGACACTTTCGGTCATTTTATTCTAAAAAAGTTTACCTAATCTCCCTATTCATTTAATTTATTATTTCTATAAAAAGTATGTTTGACTTCTTTAATATCCCTTTGGAAGTTCTTGCCCTGTGGAGGTGGATATAGCATAAAACATAAAACTATAACATCAGCATTTCCTATTTTGTTCCAGCTACCATTTCTCTACTCTGATACTGTATAAAGTTTTATATTACATTTTCCAGCTTTTAAAATTTGTTTATTTTATAAAACAAAATATAATCTTTACAATTAATGTTAATAAGTCTGACAATAAACTTTTTAAATAATAAACATGTATTCTAGGTATCTGTATTGTTTGAATTATTTATTACAGGATTGAGTAAAGAAATTGTTTATAATTGCTATCCATTCATATCAAAGAATGAGGATATACAGGGTATCCAAAAATCTTGGTGCAATTTTAAACTTTAATAGCTTAAAACTTCATTAAGACTTTTGGAACACCTTTGTAAAAGCTTTCAATAATTCCATAAGAACTAAGTCACAAACTACAATGCATTTACCAAATATTAGACAGGAATAATTGCAGAATCTCAGAGTTGAACAGGACCACAGGGGACTTCTAGTGCAATCCACTACTGAAATCTGAATCATGTCTACAACATCCTCAAATGATTATCCAGTCTTTAGCTGAAAACCTGAAGTGAGATAGGCATTCGACTTCTGGATGCCTCTAGGATATAGTAATTTTTTTTTCCTTTATCAAGATGGAAATTTCTCTTCCATATTACAACTTTTCAGATATTTGAATATCTGAGATCATGTTACACTTAAATGAGATAATATTTGTAAAACTCTTCACACAGGATCTGGTACAAGGAAGGCACATAACAAATGCTTCTTCCCCCCCCACCTTAATTATTCTCTTTTTCAGGCTTTGATAGTGTCTTACAATGCCTTGTTTCCATACCTTTCACCATCCTGATCACCTCTTATTAATTCCCTTCTTAAAATGTGGGACTCAGACTTAAATACAGCACTTAAGAGGTTGTCTGATGAGGGCAGAGTATCACTTCCCTCATTAAGATAAATGATTTCTACTGATGCAGCCTAAGGTCAAATTAGGTTATTTTATAGTTAGTCATCAAGGAACTTTCAGAATTAATGGACTGAAATTAAGTAGGCTACAAAGTAGAACAAATAAGGAAGTGAGAAGAACCAGAGTAAAGGATGTGATCAGGGAAACATGTGAGTAATAAAGAGAACAGACTGGTTGCATGTAGCAAAGGGCTATAAGTCATAAGCCCAAATTGCTCCAGAGATACCCTTGAACTGACAAGTGAAAGTGAGGCATACCCCCAACATAATGTAGTGAATTTATGGGAGAAGATGGATAGGAGTTCCATAGGATGGGCAGATGTGGACAATTTGTTATCTATATTATTAGGGACAACATACAACTCAAAAAGATTACAGAGCTATTTGAGTATGTGAGAAGTTGAATTCTTAGAGTAACAGCTGCTTTGGAGTATTTAAAATCAGTTGAGAAGTAGATGGCAGAATAGAGGCAGCAACCCAACAGAATTCTATTAATATTCCCCTCTAAACAATGCTAAAATAACACCTCAAATCTCATTCTGGATTAGATCATCAACAAAAGGTCAGAGTGAGACATTTTTCTAGCCTAAAACAATTTAAGAGGTCATCAGAAGAGTCTATGACATCAGGGTGGGGGCCTTCCAGGAGTATACAGAGCTGCACCACCAACAGTGGGCCTTAGATACAGCTTTAACAGGGGCAGCAGCAACTTCTGGACCTCTCAGCCCAGAAATGGTAAGGGAAGTGGAAAACTTGCCAGAAAGAGATCATAGGGAACCCCTTGTTGGTACTGAGTGTTGAACTGGTAGCTGTCTGGCAATTCTATTGTCTATATGCAATTCTGGATCACAGTTTCAGGGCAGAGAATAGTGCTTGTGTTTGGTCATAAGGAAGCAGAGGCCCTGATCACAGTCACAGGGCTAAAAAGAGCATTAGCATTTGCAACTTCCTGGGTAAAGACCAGAGAGCAGACCAGAACAGTGACCACACATTTCACTGGATCACATCACCTCAGAAGCATTGAAATTTACAGATCCCCATATCTAGCACTGAAAACAATACCATAAAAAAGCCTAAAGGTTGGGAGAGTGCCTCTCTAACTCCAAGTGAGCAGAACCCAATTTTACCATGAAGTTCAAAGTCAAGAAAAAGGCTGGGGAAAGGAGCAAACAACCAAAAAAGAATTTGATCATAAAAATCTACTATAGTAGCAGGAAAGATCAGACAAACTCAGAAGACAACAGTGTGAAAACAGCTACAACCAACACCTCAAAAACAAATGCAAATTGGATATAAGCCCTACAAGAATTCCCAGAAGAGTTAAAGAATGCATTAAGTCTCCTGTTGGTGGAGTTGTGAACTGGTCCAACCATTCTGGGGAATAATTTAGAACTATCCCCAAAGGGCTATCAAACTGTGCATACCCTTTGACCCACCAATACTACTACTAGATCTATATCCCAAAGAGATCAAAGAAAAAGGGAAAGGACACAAGGGCAATTGGGGAATGGTTGAACAAGTTGTGGTATAAAAAATGATAAGGTGGATGACATCAGAAAAACCTTAGAAGATCTATATGGATTGATACAGATTGAAGTAAGCAGAACCAGGAGATCATTGTACACAATAACAGCAATATTGTAATGATGGTCAATTGTGAAAGACTTAACTACTCTGTCAAGACAGTTCCAAAGAACCCATGATGCAAAATCCTATCTACCTCCAAAGAGATAACTGATGACCTCTGAGTGCAAATTGAAGCATACTTTTTTTTAGTAACATGGCTAATATAGAAATGTTTTTCATGATTTCACATGTATAATGGGTATCATATTGCTTCCCTTTTCAGTGGGTGGGAAAGAGGCTAGAGGGAGAGAGAGAATTTGGAACAGAAAAAAAAATTTTAATATTAATTTGTTTTTAAATCTGCTGAGAAATCCCACAGCAGAACTAAGTTCCAGAAGCTACAAATACAGATTAAATAGCCTCTATTCCAGTTCTATGAGCTAAGGAACTAACACACTCTGAAAATTCTATAAAAGTATATACAAAACTAAAACACCACAAAATGTCATAGGCTTGGTTAACTTTTTAATTCCTCCTGTTAAAAAAGATTTTTACTGAAAACTGCCTGTTCATATCCTTTGATCATTTATCAATTGGGGAATGATTTGTATCCTTATAAATTTGACTCAGTTTGATGAGGTACGGGCTCTGGGAGCCCCCTTGAGCTCTCCTTGAGTTCTTGAGGTACAGGCTCTGGGAACCCCCCTTGAATTCTGTTTAAATCATCCCATTTGATGAGGCATTTGCATGAGGCCATAAGCCTTACATTGTGGCTGGGCCCAGACCTCTGTTACTAGCCTAGCCCTCCTTTGTTCATCTTCTTCCCACCCTTGAACCTATCAAAATATCAATCCACCCTTGCACTGGCCTAATCCACCATTGTCTGTAGTCCCCAGGTATCCTCCTGCAACTTCCCACCCTTAATCACTCATTGACCTCATATGACTTCTGAAGACCCTCCCCAAACTCCTCTTCTGGACCACCCCTAGATTCCTCCCACAACCTTCTGTATATAAGATCCCATCTTCCCTCCGTGTATGGGAGAGTGCCATAGAATGACCTAGCACAGACTTAAAAGTGAACTTTTAATAAACTTTACTTTTCTTTGGCTGAGAAGACTTGAGTCGAATTCATTTGGCAGGACCTGGCATGTTGGTATTTTGGGGTCTCCAGAACAACCCTAACCCTTTTTATGGGTAACCTCTTCAAGTTCTCTGTATATTTTGGAAATTGAAAAGGATATACACATCCAGAGAAAAGAACTACAGAGTCTGAATGCAGATTGAAGCAAACTATTTTCTCTTTTGTGTTTTGTTTCATTTCTTCTTTCTCATTGTTCACTCCATTAGTTATAACTCTTCTTTACAACTTGACTAATGTTTAATGCAAAGGTATATGTAGAACCTATATCAGATTACATGTTGCCATGGGAAAAGGTGGGAAAGGACAGGAGAGGAAGGGGGAGAACATTTGGAACTTAAGGGATTGTGGAACTGAACATTGCAAACTAAGAGTAAACAAATTTTTCAGAAGATTTTCAATTTTTTTTTGGAGGGCAATTGGGGTTAAATGACTTGCCCAAGGTCACATGGCTAGTTTTTTTTATGTTAAGTGTCTGAGGCAGGATCCAAACCCAGGTTCTCCTGACTCCAGGGCCAGTGTTCTATTCACTGTGCCACCTACCCACCCCTGATTTTCAATTTTCTAATGAGACTTTATCTCTGATTTAATCATGGAAATCAGTTGAGGAAAGCATCTCAAAATATGTCCTATAGCCAAAATTTTGAATAATTTCTAGTTTCGAGATTCTCAGGTTTCTTCATGACTATCAGATTTTTGAACTATTGTAGAAGCTACCCTTAACTTGAGTCAGCTGGGTAGCACAATGGATAGATCACTAGGTATGGAGTCAGGAAGATCTCAGTTTGAATCCCATCTTAGACACTTAACTAACTGTGTGACCCTAGGTAATTAACCTCTGTTTGCCTTAATCCATTGAAGAAGGAAATGGAAAACCACTGCAATATCTTTGCAAAAAAAAAAAAGGCCCATGGACAGTATTGGCATGCTGTGGTTCACAGGGTCATGAAGAGTCAGATGCAATTGAACAACCCCTCACTCAGTTTTGATAGAAAAATTCCCATTTTCAAAAAAAGGTGAATTTTTAATTTAATAACATTCAAGTAAACCCCTCTGATCTTCTGGAGCAGATCCCATGGAGCTGAACTTGCATTCTGGTCCCTTCCAGTGAGCCAAATGCTCTGGTTCCTTGCTAATGCACCTGCAAGACTAGAGACTCCTAGAGGCTCCCATACAGTCTTTTCATGTGTGACTAGGGATTGTGTTAGACAACTGACAACTAGAAAGGGAAATGCTATCATTGCACATATTCCATTCCCCAGGAGGCTCCTAAGTTTTATAGAAAAACTCTACTTCTTTCTCATTTAGCCTCTTTCTGATTTGGAACACTTCTACCTTTTACTATCTGCCAAGGAAAGGGAAGGAATTTTTCTCACTTCCATCCAGTATCCTTGTCTGCCCACAGCTTGTGTATATGGCAATAGTGATAAACATGCTTGATTAGGTGAGCGTGAGAAAGAACTTCAAGACCCTGGCTTCCTCTTCTTTGTGTTTCTCTCTTCAAACATTGTTAATAGTTAACTGAGCAGAAATCCTGAAGATGTGTATTTGTAAGCCTTTAGGACTACTCCCAGTTCCAGAAGTCCAGAGTATCTGTGTGCTGGTGCTTCCTGTAAGAATACAATTTTCTCATTGAAGATGTAACATTGCCAGGAGCCACTGTTAGAAAGATGTGGCGATGCTCTGGTTGGTCAGCAAATCTGAGCTTTGTGAGTTTCTCAGGCAGAGAAGACTGGGGTGAAAATGCTTATCAGACCCACAAAGTGCCTTTACTTTTTTAAGGATTATGATTGGTGTGATGAGTTACTCCTTGATATTTTAAATATTTGTTAATGTGTACTTATATGTCTTTTATGTTTTAATAATGTCTTTTATGGTGAGGAAATAAATGTCTCTCCTGTATAAGTATACTTTGTTTACCGAATGCCTTTTCTAGAAGGGACTCTGTTAAGCCTTTGGGGGAGGCCATAGAAATGAATGATACCTAATATTTAAGAAATTTTCCCTGGAACACCAAGGTTGTGGCAATGAGCCAGAGAGGATGAGAAAAAAACCTGACTCCATGTTTTTAGTTAGACTCTTCCAGAATTTAACCTAATCTATGTGAGTACAGAGCTAGAGCACCTTTCCAGAAGGGTAAGAAACCCAGATGCAAGAAACTTCAATTCACATGCTGACTTCTGTTGCTTGATTTTAAAGACACCAGAGATAATTATTTTATTCTTGCTATCTAGATAGTCCATCTTCTTTTCTAGTGATATGTCTTTAATAATATCTTTTACATCCTTAACACTGGCTGCCCTGGCTCCCACTGCCTTAAGCCAAGGTATGTTACTTCACCTTTCCCTTCAAAGTTTTCTGCTACCCTTAAGGGAGTTTGAGATATTAAAGCTCTCTATCAAAGGCCCCTACCTAGGGGACCCCTACTAACACCTTGCAAGGTGTTCTTGCAAGTATAAGATATGGGTCCCTATACCTAATCCCCTTTAGCCACTAACAGATTAGGTTTTACAAAGGAATATTTACTTCCATAATATATTACAAAGGAATATTTACTTCTGTAATGCAAACATACTCCAGAACATGTGGGAGGCATAATTCCTAGCCTCCCTCCCCCCCCCCCCCCCCCCCCCCCCCCCCAGTTCCTCCTCCCTATACCATCTCAGTCTCTGAGGATGGGAAAGAGATTAGGCTCATAGTTTGGTTTAGTTCCTATAGAGCACAGTACCAAGATTTAAATCCAAAATCCCACACAGGCTCGAGTGGGTGATTGGTCAACATAGCTTCTCTGGACTTCTTTGATAAATTAGCTTACTGAAATATCATACCTGGAATTCTGGCCCCAAAGTCTCCATGACTGAAACTCCTGAGTCTAACAGGGATTGCAGACTGCCACTGAAACCAATAACAAATGAAAACAACAACAACAACAGAAATAGAAATATAAACACCTCAAACTCATTTCTTAGACCCATGGGATAAAATAAGGCGAGGAGAAGTTATCCGACCTTCTGAGTTCCATTCATAATACTAGCATTAGGAATGAACTATACATCATCTTGATGCTCTGGACACAGCAAGAAGCAGGAAAAAGCACACAGAAAAGAGAATGAGACTATTCCAGTCTGGTAGTTATAAAGACTCAGATGACTACAGAGCTGGCTTAAAGAACCTTTTCTCATCTATGTGGTAAGGAACTTGGAAGAGGCTATTCCCGCCCATCTGGCAGAGGAATATGGAAGCAGGCTTCCTCCACATTAGGTGATCCAGACATGCTTATAGGTCTTGTTACACACAATTTCTTTCCTCCAGGTCTCCACTGGTAACTTTCTGCAGTCTACGTTACAGTATGTATCTTTCAATTGACCTTTGTCTTATCTGTATTTATTAATTTTCCAGGAATGTGGTATCTTAGGAAAAAAAGTGGACTTTTGTGGCAGTGAGCAATTAAAAAGCATAGAAAACACTGCATAATTATCCAAATGTAATCCAGTCCAGTTGTTGAGGTTTAGGGTTTCAGAGTGCTTGAGACCCCAAAATAACACACAGGGTCCTGCCAAATGAATTTGACTCAAGTCTTCTCTCAGTAAAAGTAAAGCAAAGTTTACTAAAGATTTGACATAATGGGTAGACTCTTAAGGAGCCTAAGTATCTGTGAAGCTTGTGATGACAAGCAGAGCAGAATAATCTAACACAGAGTGAGTCTGCACTAGATTACTCTCAACCCCCTCATGGAGGCAAGATGGATCTTATATACAGAAAGATAGTGGGAGGATTTAGGGGTGGTCTATAGAAGGAGTTTGGGAAGGGTCTTGAGGAAGAATCTAAGGAGGATCTTTGATGGAACTGAGGTCAGACTTTAGAAATGGGGTTAAGGGTGGGAAATAGCTGAAGGCTACCTGGAGATGACAGACAATGGAGGGCTAGGCTAGTTTAAGGGTAACAGATTTGGGTATAGATATTTTGATAGGATCAAGGGTGGAAAGTAGCTGGACAATGGAGGGCTAGACCAGGTTAAGAGTAACAGAATTGGACCTTGCAATAATGAAAGGCTTATGACCTCAGGCAAATGCCTTATCAAGTGGGAAGATTCAGAGTTCAGGGGGTTTCCCAGAGCCTGTACCCCATCAGTCACCTCCTCTTAATTGTGGCTATCTATGAGCTATTTGTTAACAGATTAGTCTAATGGTATAGCTATTTAAGAAATAAGTCAATAAGTTTTTATGAAATGCCTATTCCATGTGCTAGAGACAAAATACAAAAGTGAAGTAGTTCCTCCTCCTTATGGAGACTATATTCTATTGGAGGATAAAATATGTTCACAAGTAGTTCAGTGCAGGATATTTAAAAATAAATTTTAAAAAACAAATATAAATTATATATTCAAAATAAAAATAAATAGATATTTTAAAATAAATATAAATGACTAGGTGGGGCACTAACAACTGGGGGATTCAGGAAAAGTCTCGTGAAAGTGGCATTTGAACTCTGACTTGAAGGGAACCAGGCATAGTTGAAATGGGAGAGAATTCTGGCATAGGGAAGCATCTCTGCAAAGACATAAAGCAAGAAATCATATATTGTGGTCAGGAACAGCAAGTAAATCAGTTTGGCCAGAGTGTAAAGTGTCTGAGGGCAGTAATGATAAGGTACAGGCTCTGGGAACCCCCTTGAACTCTGATTGAATCCTTGGTGTGCAGGCTCGGGGAACTTCCTTGAGCTCTCCTTGGATCTTTCCACATAGGGTATTTGCATGAGGCCTTAAGCCTTTCATTGTGTCTCCGCCCAAACCTTTGTTACTAGCTTGGCCCTCCCTTATCCAGCTAGCCCCCACCCAAATCTGTCACACCCTTGAACTAGCCCAGCCCACCATTATCTGTAGTCTCCAGGTAGCCTCCAGCAACTTCCCACCCTTAATCACTCACTACTGGAGTCTGACCTTATTGACTCCTCCTGAAGACCCTCCCCAAACTCCTCCTCTAGACTACCCCTAGATTCCTCCCACAACCTTTCTATATATAAGACCCCATCTTGCTTCCATGTGGTGTGAGAGCAGCATAGAATTTCTGGGGGGGGGGGGGGTGGCTAGGTATCACAGGCCCATGTAACCTTGAGCAAGTTACTTAACCCCAATCGCTTTAAAAAAAAATTTTTTTTCTAGGGGGAAGGCCAGAGAATGATCTAGCACAGACTCCCTCTGTGTTAGATGATTCTGGCCTGCTTGTCCAATGCAAGGCTCCTTAAGAGTCTACCCATTATGGCAAACTTTCAAAAACTTTGCTTTTCTTTGGCTGAGAGAAGACTTGAGTCAAAATCATTTGGCAGGACCCAGTGTGTTGGTATTTTGGGTCTTGAGCACCCCTAACCCTATAGGTCATCATTTTATGATGGCCCTCTTCATTTTTATGGTTCCCTGATACCAGGAAACACTACTGATCTCAAACTCTTCTCCAGCCAGGCTTGGAAGGTATGTAAGCCTCTCTCTCCCTATTCTCTTCTTGCTCTCCAAGTACCTTGGAGGTGATTTTTTTGTGTGTGTTTTTTGGGCCTGACCTCTCAGGTCCCATTAGGTAAGACAGCTAGTCTTGTACTCAGCCTGACACTCTGAGATTCTCAGTCCAGTTTGATCTTGTTGGAGAACATGGACCTAGGCGCAGCTTCTGAAGAATGGAGGACAAGGACAGATGCCCCATCCAGAAATGTAAACCAGATTCTTTCAATTCTTTCCATGCTAGGGAACTAGGAAAACTTCAGGTACCTTTTTGTGGGCTTTTTATCTTGTATGTTTTTTGAGGCTTACTCCCAAACCTTCCTTTATGGAGGAAGGGACTTTTGCACCCCTAACCTTTTAGGTCATTATTTTATGATGAACCTCTTCAGTAATATGTAATAAGCCTGGAGACATATGCTAGAGACAGATTATAAAGAGGTTTAGATGCCAAAAAAGTATTTTATCCTAAGGCGATGGAGAGCCACTAAAGTTCCTTTTACTTTAGACCTGTATTTTAAGAATACCAGTTTGGTAGTTCTATGGAAGATGTTCTGAAAAGGGGAAAGTTTTCATACCAATCAGGAAGCTATTGGAATAGTCCAGTTGAATAGCGATGAGAGCACTGAACTAAGATTATTTGTGATGTAGAAAGAATGGGAAGAGGGGCGGCCAGGTAGCACAGCGAGTAAGAGCACTGGCTCCAGTGTTGAGAAGACCTGGAGATCAAATCCCGGGCTCAGACACTTAGCATCCACCCAGAAACACCTGGCCGTGTAACCTTGAGCAAGTTACCTAACCCCAATTGCTTAGGGGTGGTCAGGTGGCTCAGCGAGTAAGAGCAAGTTACTTAACCCCAATTGCTTTAAAAAAAAAAAAAAAGAATGGGAAGGCGGTGGCTAGGTGGCACACTGAATAGAACACTGGCTCTGGAGTCAGGAGGACCTGAGCTAAAATCTGGCCTCAGACACTTACTAGTTGAATGACCTTGGGCAAGTCACTTAACTGCTATTGCCATGCCTCCCCACCCAAAAAGCAAAAAAAAAAAAAAAAAAAAAAGAGAGAGAGAATGGGAAGGATGTGAGAGATGTTGAGGATGTGGAAATGACAAGACAGCAACTAATTGAACATGGGTTTAGAGTAAAAAGTTGACAACGACTTTATGGTTGAGTACTTAGGATACAGAAAAGTTAGAAGTAATAACTTTCAAGTGTTTGAGATGTGAGACATTCAGGTAGAGATATCTGGCAATTAGTTGGAGATGGGATGGGAATTCAGTAGAGACAAGGACTGAATATATAGAAATTGTAGTCTTCTACACAGAGAAAATAGTTAAATCCATGGGAACTGATAAAATGACCCAGAAAAAATGAAAAGAAAGAAGGGCCTAGAATAAAGTGCAAAAGAAAGAGAAATGATGAATAACCGATTTGGGGGGGGGGGATCCAGAATTTTCCCCCTTTTTTCTAAAGTCCTGATTTTGAAAGTTGAGTGTCTTGAAAAGTATTACTGATAATGAGATTGAATTTAGACCCCACCCAGGCAGGGAAGTCATTTGTGCTCTCTTTGATTTGGATGGGAATAAATTCTTTGAACAGATTGCCCAAGGCTGGGGGTAATTTAAGAAGTAAATGACATGATCAAAGTTCAAGTCCAGCCCCTCATTGTAATATTAATTCTCTCATTAACTGTTAACCAATTAGAATTGATTGCCACCCTTGGGAACACCCCTCTTCCAATGGGCATATAAATCTATGAGCCCACTGCCATGATTGTCTTTGTCCTAAGAGAGATGGTCAAACAATGATCCTTTTATTTAAAAAAAATGCTGGCATTAATAAAATGATTAAATTACCCAGAAATTATGTCTCTCAAAACTTTTTTTAAGTGCCACAAGAGTATGAGATGGAACATTATCGATAGGCTTACAAAGGAGAAGGATGTCAGTTTAGCTTTAAATAGTCACATTTATAATCACATATACTACCATGTGATTTTAGTGAATACATTGAAGACACCATCACTAAGGAGAAAGCTTTCAAAGTTACATTTTTCTCCCACTGAGTCAAAGGCTTTTAAAAATATAAATAAACATTTGGTTATATGAATTAGAAAAGCTTTTGTAGGAATAAAGCTAATGCAACTAGAGAAAAAAGGAAAATGGATTCTGTAACAGTTATTTCTGATAAGCTTCTCATCCAAGATGTATAGACTACTAAGAAATATACAAGACAAAAGGTTTTGTTTAAAGGATATGAGGAAACTTCTCAAAAGAATAATTGAAAACTGTTAGCAAATATATTATGAAAGAATGCTCTAAATCACTGATAATAAAAGAAATTCAAATCAAAACAACTATGAAGTTTTTATCTCACACCAAGAAAACTAGCAATAATAGTACATGGGAATAGGAAATGCTAGGGGAATACAAAACTACAGATACACTGATGTATTGTTGGTGGAGCTGTATTGTTGATCCAAACGTTCTAGAAAGCGACTTTGAATTATGTAAAGAGAGTGACTAAAATACCCATATCCTTTGATCCATAGGTTGTACTATCTAAAGAAAGTCGCCACATACACCAAAATATTTATAGCAGAGCTCTAGAAGCAAAAATATGGAAACAAAACACATGTCCATCAAATAAAAGATGGCTAAACAATTTGTGGTACCTGAATGTAATGGAATATTATTGTGCTATACCAAAAAATGTATATAGGAAGGTGTGTGAACAGATATCAAATGAAGTAAACAGGGAGAAAAACAACATTAAATTATCATGACTGCATAAATAGAAAGTATGACACTTGAGACATAGTTTCTGGGTAGTCATTTTATTAATAATGCTAGAATTTTATTAATAAAAGAGGTCAGTGGCACTTTCAAATGCCAAAGAAGAATCATGGGGTGGACTCACAGTTTATATACCCTTGGGTGTTATTGAAGGTAGCAATCAACCCTGATAGTTATCAATTAATGAAAAGAATGAATATTACAATGAGAAGCAAAAACATTCTAATGAAGGGCTGGAGGATATAACTTTGTGTCTTTTACTTCTAAATTGCTCAGCCTTGGGTAATCTAGTCAAAGAATTTATCCCCACCCAAACTTGAGTAGAACAAGATGGACAGGAATTTACCTAGATATGATGGCCTAGGCAGGGTAAATTTTTGGCAAAGGTCAGTAAGGTACTTCAAAGGCTGGGCTTTGAAACAAGGAAATAGGATAAGGAAAAAGCCTGGATCTCCCCCTAAACTGGTTATTAATAATTTCTCTCAAAAGAATAACAACTAAAATAAATGCTATGTTATTATTACCAAACTAGGCCCCAGAGAGAAATATAAAAGGATGCCTCCCCCTATTTCTTTGCAGAGGTAGGAATCACTACATATATTGGTCAGACTTTTTTGATATGTTGGTTAGTATTGCTGAACTTTTTCTCCCTCTTTTTAATTCTTTATTTTGGTAATATGGCTCCCTGGGAGTGGGAGGAAGGGATATATTGGGAAATAGAAGTCATGTGAAAACAAAAAAAAATGCCATAAAGATTTTCTTAAATCAATAAACAATTCCATCTAACTTATTTCAACGAGGGGTAGTAAATGGTGGAAAGTTCACTGATAAAACAATTTCATTCAGAAGCTTAATTCATATAAACCAACTGTAATATTAAGGGGAAATTTTATGTTCTCATAAACGAGTGAAAGTTATAGACAATATAAAATCTTATGTGCTTTTACTTTTGTGTTAAGTTTTATATGTTTGTATATGAATATATGTGTGTATACATATACATGTCTTAGTCATTTTTGAATATACTCTACCTCCTTCCCAAATCAGAAAAGCTTTCCTTGTTTAAAAAAAAAAGTTCAGCAAAACCACTGGACAAGTTAACTGAATCTCACAATGGACAAAACAAGCCCATAGTGTCCCACCTCTCCAACAAAATGAGAAAGGTACATTTCCCCCTCCATTCTCTAGCTTGGTTATTGTAATTATATAGTGTTCCATTTCATTGTATTGCTCCTTTCATTTACATTTGTGGTGTGATTTGGACAATTCATGCTACAACCCACTGAGATCAGATTGATATACATAGATAAGTAAACTAAGAGTAATGTGTATAGAAAGAATTCAACTAGATTGGAGAGGAAAAGACAAAGTTGTAAAATGTAAAATGACATAACCTAAGTCAAATAGATCCTGTTTGACAACAGGTCACAAAAGCCTTGGGCAAATACAACACTTAACATTTAGGTATAAAATCAATTACAGGGAGAAAGGCTACTGCTTTTCTGACAGAGGAAACCAGTCTTCTGCTGTAATTGAAACCTGAGACAAACTAGCCTCTTTGTAGAGGAACAATCTACTAACTGCAATGGATAATTGTATCCTATCTTGTATTATGTATCATTGTTCTATGTTTGACAACTGTATCCTTACCGGTTGAATACACTTTTTTTTTTTTTAATATACCTTTATTCCTTTGGGTCAGTCATTTTCGTTAACTTAATAACCAAGTTAATTTTTTTCTTGGTTCTTTTTTACTTAATACTGCTTCAGTTCATATGTCTTCTCATATTTCTTTGAATTTGCCTACCTACTTTTTGCTAAATTTTGTTCACAATCTTTGTTACCACAAAAATGCTGCTTTGAATTCTTTAGTATATGTAAACTTTTTTTGTCCTTGACATCTTTTCGGAATGTCAAGCAGTGGGAACTCTGGGTCCAGACAGTTTGTCACTTGGAAAAAAATACTTCTAAATTTCTCACCAAAATGGTTGAAACAATTCATTGCTCAACTGAAAGTGTATCAGTCAATCTCATTCCTATAGTTCCTCAGACATTTTTTTCATTCTTTTTTCAATTTTCTTAATTTGCTGTTTGTATGTTCAAACCTCAGAAGTTTTTTGTTTTGTTTTTACATTTATCTTATTATTAGTGATTTAGAACAATTTTAATTACAGTTGCTAATAGTTTGTAATTGTTTTGAGAACTGTTCACTTCTTTTTATCCATTGGGATTTATTTGTATTAATTTGCTATGTTATATCTCAAACCTTTATTGGAGAAACCAAATGCAAAGAGTTTTTAAAATAAAATTTTATTGAATTTTGTTCTTACATCAATTTCATTTCCCCATTTACCTCTCTCTCCCAGAAAGTCATGCCCCCAAACAAAGAATTTAGAGGGGGAAACATTAGTAACATAACTGACATATCAAAAAAAAAAAATCTGACATTATAAAGTCTCTGCTCCCAAGGAGTTCACAGTCTAATAGGGGAGACAACATGTAGATAACCATGGCCAGATAAATAGTCCTAGTTCCATGACTCTGATGTAAGACTCTATTGTTAATGGAGTTGGGAGAGAAATTCCCTCCCCATCCCAGATGATGAAAACTTTTCCTCTTAAAGACCTAAGGGTTTCTTCCATAATTGGCCTTCTGTCCTTGACCGCCAGGGATAAATCTCTCTCAACCAACAAAGCTCCTAGTCTTTACTGACTCATTAAGTGTGTATCTTGAACCTAAAGACCTGTCTAACTTTTTAAAGGCTACCAGGAGGGCATTGCTTCTGCTTCTGCCAGCCAATGGTTAGCCAAGCTGTAATTCAATTAGATAGAGGAACTTAATGACTCCTAAAGGAGGAATGAAACTAAATACTGCTGTATACTTCTTTATAATCTATAAATGGGTCACTCCCACTTTAAAATCTGTGAATAAAATGTGAACTGCTTAAGGTGTCACACCCTTTACAAGGTACAAATTCAACTACTTTAAACCCTCATCTTCTCCTTTATTTGCCTCTTATATTCTGCAGTCTCATCAAGGGGAATGGAGAATTCGTCAACACATCCCCAATCAACCCTTCAACATATTCTATGCTGTTATTGTTATACAGTGTAAAAGGAGACTGGGATTGGTCATTGAGAATTCAGTCTTTTTGAGAGTGCTTAGTGTGCTTCATCTGAAGTGATTCCTATGTGAGTTATGTGCAGCTATTGTCAGTTTGCTTACCCTAGGAACTAGGAGTCTTCTGAATTGTTGCTGAGCTAGAACTAAGAATGCTTACAAAAGGCACTAATCAATGATTCAGTCTATCTCTTTTTGCCATCTTAAATTGAATGTCCAATAGACATCTTAATCTCACTATGTCCCAAACTGAAATCATTATCTCCCCAAACTCTCCCCTTTTTTAAATCTACCTATTACTGTTTTGTTTTGTTTTTTGCCTTTTGGAGGGCAATTGGGGTTAAGTAACTTGCCCAAAGTTACATGGCTAGTATTTTTGTGTGGGTGTTAAGTGTCTCAGGCCTGAACCGAACTCTGGTCCTCCCAACTCCAGGGCCGGAGCTTTACTCACTGTGCCACCTAGCTGCCCTACCTATTACTGTTAAGAGTACTGCCATCCTCCCAGTCAGCCGTCTTGAAACCTAAGTCTCATCCTTAACATCTCATATCCAAACTCCCTGAATAAGTTCTTTCTTTTCTACCTAAATAACACCTCAGATCACCATTTTGGTAAAGATCATCTCTTGCCTAGACTATTGCAATAGCATGCTAGTTGGTCTCCCTGCCTCAAGTGTCTCCTCACTTCAATCCATCCTCTATTCAGCTGTTAAACTGATCTTCCTAAATAGGTCTGACAATGTTATCCTTCCATTCAATAATCTCCACTGATTTCTCTAGGATCAAATGTAAAATCTTCTATCTTTTAAAGCCCTTCATAACCTGGTCTTTTCCTACCTTCCCATTATATTAACACTTTACTTTTCTCCATACCTCTTTGCAATTCCTTGCACTTGACACCTCATCTCCTAACTTCTCAACTCAGAGACTAGCTGGAATTCTCTCCCTCCTCATCTCCACCTTCTGGATTCCTTCAAATCTCAACTATAGTCTTACTTTCTGTAAAAAAAAAAGCCTTTCTCAGTCATCCTTAATCTTAGTGCCTTCCCTCTAATATTGCCCCCTCTCCAATTAATCTTTTATAGATTTTATCTGTATTTTTGTGTATATTGTATTCTCCCTTTCTCTCCTCCCCCAATTACAGTGTGAGCTCCTAGACTATTTTGTTCCTTGATTTGAATCCCCAATTCTTAGCACAGTGTCTGGTACATAGTAGGCACTTAATAAATACTGGTTGACATTCTAGAGAACAATTTGAAACTATGAAACTAAAAAATAATTAATTTATATTAAAAAAAAAAGATGAAAAGGACAAATTAAATCAACTATAGAGTCCATCTATTGTAGCTCATCCCCCAACTTAATTCCTTTAACCTGACTTAATCTCATGTTATGTGAGAAGTCTACTTTAGTATTAAGGAAATGTTTTCCAAATATAATAAAACCACTTCCTTGTGAAAATAAATAAATAAATGCTAGTTGACTGGCTGACTACATTCAAGTGTAGAAGAAAGGAATGCTATAAGCCTTCAAGTAGGGAGAAAGGCCTCAGACCTTCATTTCTTCACCTGGGCTACTAACATTTAGCTGTGAACATATGACCTTCCTATTCTCTATCTTTGCTGCATTTATTCTTCTGCTTTTAGGTAACAGAACATTTGAGACAGAATAGACTAGACTGATAATCTGACATTTAAAAGGTTGGAGGACCCAGAGGTCCAGTGAGAGCACCATCAAAACCCTAAAAAGTGACCTGTAAGCCCCAGTTGGGCAGAATATTAGACACAACAGTCAAGACAAAGTTTTCTGGAGTGAAGCCATTCATCAGCTATAGCACATTTGGAAGTGCATTTGATGGGGCAAATATTTGTAGCAACTGCCTTGAGTTCAAGTCCATTCTCCCTAGGGACAAAGAATGTGTAGAGGAGACTGTTGAGAGGAATGGTGTGTACTACTATTCTTGTTATAAATTCTTTAGTAAATATTCCTTTTAAAAAACTAATTAATATTATTGATTAAATAAAAATTGGGCATTAATCACTAGAGAATATTGATAATATAAAGGATTTACTAACTGGAGATTGATATTAGAGGAGAACACTGGAATAGGAATTTGAACTGTCAGCATTAAGAAATATATCCACCCCCTCCATGGACACTCAGGAGTACCCCTAGAAATCTGTGGGGGAGCTGTAGCCTTGTCTTTGTAAATCCATCTAGTTACTGAGTGTGGGATTTGAGATGAGGATTCCTAGAGATCATAAGGCTAGTCTTATATCAAGTAATTTTCTCTTTCCCACTGAGTCTTTGGAACACCTACACTGGAAGTAGCCAACAAGAGCCACTGAAGCTACCCCTGTCCCTTCCTTTGGGAAATATTTGAAGAATCCAGTCCAAAATAATTTGGATAACCTAGTCCAGCTACCCAAGAGGAATTTAGGAGATGGAACTGCAGATGGAAAAAGATCAGAGATTTCTGAACTCCAGAAGACTTACTAGGTAAGTCTAATGAAAAAGGGTAAACCATTCAGGCACTGGGGGAAGGGAAGAGGTAAAATGGAGTCGTCATAAGCCAACCAGAGTAGAGATCAGAGACTTATTTGATTAACCAAAAATTATCATTTTCTCAGAATCCTTGAAGAGGCCTATAGGGTGTGGGGCATGGGGAGTGGGGAATGTTGTCTGTAACTGCAGTTTTAAATAGACCAGAGGCATTCATGAGCTTTAGAGGTGAGAAAGAGCTACAATCCTGTCAAGTGAGGATCCAGTAGAAACCCTTCTGCTGCTCCTCTCCTGTCTTATTTCCTGTATCTAGCACTATTTCCTCCTTCCCTTCTTTAAACAAATTATTAATTTTAACATTTTTTCTTTTTATATTTTGAATTTTAAATTCTCTCCTTCCCTTCCACTCTTCCTGGACTCACTGAAAAGGCAAGCAAAATAACATTTTTACACACTAAATCATACAAAACATTTTTCCATATTAGCCTCAGTGCCCAAAAAAATATGGCAAAAAAAAATAAAGTGAGATACTTTTATACTTCAATTTGCACTCAGAGTTCACAAGTTGTTGTTTTTTTTTTCTGGAGGTAGATAGCATTTTTTTTTCATCATAAATCCTTTGGAATTTAATTCAGTCATTGTATTGATGAAGGCAGTCAAGTCCTTCACAGTAGATCATCATTACAACATTGTTCTTACTCTGCACAATGATCTCCTGGTTCTTCTCACATGTTTTTGCAAAAGTTCATAAAGGTCTTGCAGTGTTTTTTCTGAAAACATCATCTTTATCATTTCCAATAACACAATAGTATTCCATGAAAGTCATATGGCACAACTTGATCAGCCATTCCCCAATTGTAGTAGCAAGCACCCTAGCATACCCAGGATGGCTGCTAGCACAGGTTCTTAGATCTGCTTTGCTAAAGGAAAGCAACTCAAAATGGGTTAACAATCTTACTTTAATCAAACATATATTATTTACATAGTTCAGGGGGAAAAGTCAACACCCTGAACTTCAGAGAATACAAAGAGAAGTTACAAGCAGACAGAGAAACATATCAGCAGACAGGGCTTCCATCTGTCTGACCATTACATCCATACCTAGTTAGTTACCAGAGAGGGAAGCACCAACATTTGGGTTTTCAAAGCCAGGGGGCTCAAGGGCTGCCCAGAGTCTCATCTGGCCAAATCACACAACTCTTCCCAAAGTGAGCCCCAAAGCAAAACCTCACATCAGGGTATATATAGCCTTCTCCTGGGTCAGAGAATGTCACAACCCTCTTGATCCACTGCCCAATCACAAAGTAACAAGGTGTAGGCATTCCTGAAAAACAATCCTCCTGCCACAGGCTCCATGTGACCACATGCAGCCTATTAGGGGGCAGGATATATTTTCAAATGAAGGAAGGTTCTCAGAGTCACTTAAGCCTATCAAGGGGCAGGAAAGATCTTCAGATTCTCATTCCCATAACACCAATTGATGAGCAATCCCCTCAATTTTCTATTCTTTGCCACAACAAAAAGAGCTGATGTATATGTGTGTGTGTATAGACACACAGACATATACATACACATGCATATATACATATATACACATACAAACATGTATATGCACACACATATTTTCTTTTATATACAAGTTCTTTTCCTTTTTCTTTGATCTGTTTGGGGTATAGACTTAATAGTGATATTTCTAGGTCCAAGGGTATATACAGTTCTATAGCCTTTGGGCGTAATTACAATTGCTTACCAGAATAATTGGACCAGTTCACAACTCCATCAACAATTTATTAATGTACCTATTTTCCTTCATCCCTGTAGCGGCAAGCACCCCAGAGTCCCCAGAGGCACTGCCACCACAGGTTCTTAGATCTGCTTTGTTAAAGGAAAGCAACTCAAAATGGGTTAACAAGCTTACTTTAATCAGTCAAATATGTATCGTTTACCTAGTTCAGGGGAAAGAGGTCAGCACCCCAAACTTCAGAATATACAGACAGAATTATCAAGACAGAAACAGATCAAGTAGACAGATTTCCAAACTGTCCAACCATTACATCCATACCAAACAACATCTGGGTTTCAAAGCTGGGGGGCTCTGGACAACAGCTTCCCAGAGTTTCATCTGATCAAATCACAGAACACTTCTCAAAGTGAGCCCCAAAACAAAGCTACACATCAGGGCTTATATAGCCTTCTCCTGGCTCAGAGAATGTAACAACCTTATTGACTCACTGGCCAATCAAGAAGTATCTACTGAAAAACAAGCCTCCCACACCAGGCTCCAGGTGCACTTTAGCCTAGGGGCAGGGAAGATCTTTAAATTTGCATTCCCATTACAATCCCCTCCAACATTTTCATTTCTGATAGGTGTGAGGTAGAACCTCAGAGCTGCTTGAATTTGCATTTCTCTAATCAAGTGATTTAGAGAATTATGTTGATGACTTTAATTTCTTCTTCTGAAAACTGCCTATTCATAAATCCTTTCATCATTTATCAATTGGGGAATGCCTCTTATTTTTCCAAATTTGACTTGGTTCCCTATATATTTGAGAAACAAGGCCTTTATCAGAGAAATCTGCTGCAAAAATAATTTTATATTGCTTAATTGTCTATGGTACCTTTTATTTATTTATTTATTTTTGCTTTTTGGAGGGCAATTGGGGTTAAGTAACTTGCCCAAGGTCACATGGGTAGTTGTGTGTGTGTGTGTGTGTGTGTGTGTGTGTGTGTGTGTGTGAAGTGTCTGAGGCTGGATCCGAACTCAGGTCCTTTTGACTCAGGGGCTGGAGCTCTCTCTACTCACTGCACCACCTAGCCGCCCCTCTATGGTACAAATTTTAGCAAAATGTAGTTTCTCTGATTATCTCTTTTAATTAGTTCTTTTTTTGCTTTTGTTTTGTTTGAGATCACGATTGCTACCCCTGCCTTTTTTTTTACTTCAGCTGATGCTTAATATATTCTGCTTTAGCCCTTTGTTTTAACTGTGTGTGTCTTTCTGTTTCAAGTGTGTCTCTTATAAATGACATATTGTTGGATTCTGGTTTATAATATATTCTGTTATATACTTCCATTTTATGCGTGAGCTTGTCCCATTCATATGTACACTTTTTATTACTAAGTATGTATTTCCTTACATTCCATTTTCTTCTGTTTATCCTTCTCCATTTTTTTATCCTGTCTTTCCTCAAAAGTCTGTTTTGCTTTTAAGACCACTGCTTCCTTTAATCTCTTTTCCCCTTTTTATCATCACTCCTCCTCCCCCATATCTCATATCCCATTCTCTTATTTCCCTATGGGATAAGAAAAATTTCTAAAACCATCCAAATGTGCATGTTTATTATTTCCTCTTAGAACCAATTGTGATGAGAGTGAGGTGCAAGCATTACCTATCACCACCCTCTCTTTTCCTCTTTGTATAAAAACTCTTCCTTGTGAATAGTTTACCTGTCAGATTTATGGAGAGGGGAAGACTTTATGACCAAATAAGAGTTAGAGAGCATTGTAAAATGCAAAATGGATAATTTTGATTACATTAAATTGAAAAGTTTCTGTACAAACAAAGCCAACATAACCAAGATTAGGAGGGAAATGGAAAACTGGGAAAGAATTTTTATAACCAATGTCTCTGATAAAGGCTTCATTTCTAAAATATACAGAGAACTGACTCAAATCTATAAGAATACAAATCTTTCCCCAATTGATAAATGGTCAAAGGATATGAACAAGCAGTTTTCAGAGGAGGAAATTAAAGACATCTACAAGCATATGAAAAAATGCTCTAAATCACTATTGATTAGAAAAATGCAAATGAAAACAACGCTGAGGT
This sequence comes from Petaurus breviceps papuanus, assembly GCF_028583685.1. Taxonomy (NCBI): domain Eukaryota; kingdom Metazoa; phylum Chordata; class Mammalia; order Diprotodontia; family Petauridae; genus Petaurus; species Petaurus breviceps. The sequence continues at coordinate 50,430,940 of NW_027187460.1, read as the reverse complement.
ACCACATCTCACCAGTCAGATTGGCTAAGATGACAAAACAGGAAAATGACAAATGCTGGAGAGGATGTGGACAAATCTGGAACACTAATGCATTGCTTGTGGAGTTGTGAATTGATTTCAACCATTCTGGAGAGCAATCTGGAAGTATGCCCAAAGGGCTATAAATATTTTCATATCTGTACACAATTACAAACACAACATATGTGTGACAACCAACTTTGATAGACTGGACTCTTCTCAGCAATGCAGGGTTATAAAACAACTTCAAAAGACTCATGATGGAGAGAGATGTCTACATTCAGAGAAAGTGCTAGAAAGAACAGTTTGAATACAGATTGAAGCAAATTACCTGCTCTCTTTTTCTTGTTTGGTTTTGTTTTCTCTTTCCCTTTGTTCATTCCATCCATTACAATCCTTCTTTATAACCTGACTAATGTCTAATGTGGAAGTATTTGCAGATCCTATACTTTGATTGCATGCCGCCATGGGGAGGGGGGGAGGGGATTAGGAGGGAAAGAAAATTTGAAACTCAAGGGACTATGGAACTGAATCTTGTAAACTAAAGGTGAACAAACAAATTAATGAAGAAAAAAAAGAAGAAGAAAAATGAAGTACTACTGGAATATTAGAAGTAGGATGATTAAAAAAAAAACTGAAAAAACTTATCCCTTACATGCATTCATGCAAAGTGAAGTTAGCAGAAGCAGAAAAATATTGTACACAGTAACAACAATGTTTTAAGCTACTCTAATCAAAACAATCATCCAAGACAATTCCAAAGGACTCATGAGAGAGAGAACTGATGAACTCTGAATGCAGATTAAAGCATATTTTTAAAAACTTTATTGTTTTATTTTGTTTGTATTTTTTTTTTGTAACTTGGCTAATGTGGAAATGTTTTATATGATCTCTCATATATAACTGAAATCAAACTGCCTGCCTTCTCAAGGAGTGGGAGAAATAAGAGGGAAGAAGAGAATTTGAAACTCAAAATTAAAAAAAAGAGGATTGTCAAAAATTTTATGTGTAATTTGAAAATATTTGATGAAATAAATAAAAATAATTTAAAAAAACCTCTTCCTTGCAAGCCTCTTTTATTTGAGAAAAATTTCTCCATTCTACCTTTTCCTTCCTCCTTCTCCCAGTACATCCTCCTTTTCCAGACCTTCATTTTTTATATCATCCCCACATAATCAGCTCATATTCATGCCTTCCATCTATGTAGACTTTTTCTAACTGTCCTAACAATGATAAAGTTCTTAGGAGTTACATGTACCATCTTCCCATATAGGAATACAAACAGCTTAGCTTTATTAAGTCATTATTTCTCTGTCATGTTTAACTTTTCATTCTTCCCTTGAGTCTTGTGTTTTAATGTCAAATTTTCTATTCATCTCTGGTCCTTTCATCAGCAATACCTGAAATTCCTGTTTCATTAAATATCCATTCCCCCTCTCCCCTGAAGGATTATACTCAGTTTTGCTGGGTAGGTGATTTTTGGTTGCAATCCTAGTACCTTTGCCTTCTGGAATCTCATATTCCAAGTCCTGTAATTCTTTGACATGGAAGCTTCTAAATTTTGTTTGATCTTGACTGTGGTTCCACAGTATTTGAAATGTTTCTTTCTGACTGCTTGGAGTATTTTCTCCTTTATCTGGGAGCTGTGGAACTGGGCTAAAATATTCCTGGGAGTTTTCATTTTGGGATTTCTTTCAGGAGGTGATTGATGGGTTTTTTCCATTTCTATTTTGCGCTCTGGATCCAAGATATCAGGGGAGTTTTGCTTCCTAATTTTCTTGAAATATGCTGTCCAGAATATTTTTTTTATCATGGTTTTCAGGTAGTTTGATCATTCTTAAATTATCTCTTATTAATCTATTTTCAGGTGATGTTTTCCCCATGAGATTTTTCATATTTTCTCTTATTTTTTTTTATTCTTTTGGCTTTATTTGATTGTTTCTTGATGTCTCATGGAGTCATTAACTTCCACTTGCCCGATTCTAATATTTAAGCATTATTTTCTTCAGTGAGTTTTTGTGCCTCTTTTTCCATTTGGCCAATTCTGCACTTTAAAGAGTTTTCTATTTCAATAAATTTTTGTGACTTTTCCTTTTTACCATATTAGGCCAATTCTATTTTTAAGACATTACTCTCTTACATTTTTGTGCCTCTCTTTTCATAATTTTCTTGCATCATTCTCATTTATTTTCCCAATTTTTCCTTTCCCTCTCTTATCTCTTTAGTTAACACTTCTAGAAATTCTTGTTGGACTTGGATCCAATTAGCATTTTTCTGTCAGTCTATGGTTGTAACTGTTCTCACACTGTTGTCTTCTTTTGAGTTGTGTGTGTTGGTCTTTCCTGCCACCATAGTAGCTTTTTATGGTCAAGTTCTTCTTGTTGTTGTTTGTTTATTTTTCCAGTCTATTTCTTGGCTTTGAACTTTATGGTAAAGTTGGGCTCTTCTCACTTGGCAGGTGGGGACACACTGTCCCAAGCTTTAGGCTTTTTTGTGCTGCTGTTTTCAGAGCTAGTTCTGTAGTTCTGAAAGTTTTCAGTGCTTCCAAGATGGTGTGATGCTGGGACAGGTGTGATCACTGCTTTCCTGGTCTGCTCTCTACCTTGTAAGGACCCCTGTTGCCCCATGACCACAAGTGGAAACACTCCTCTTGTGGCCACAAGCAGAAACACTCCTCTTGTGACCACAAGCACTAGCACTCCTCTCTGCCCTGGAACTGTGACTAAGAACTGCTTATGAGCAATAGAGTTGCCAGTCAGTACCAGTTATACTCAGTGTTAACAAAGGGTTCACTGTACTCTCTTTCTGACCACATGTCTTGTCCTTTTACCACCTCTGGGCTGAGAGCCCCTGAAGCTGCTGTTGCTGTTGCTGTAGGAACCACCTTCAAGGTCAACCTCTGTGCTATACACCATGTGCTCTCTGGGCCAGCCCCCACCCTGGCATGACAGACCTCTCTTGATGATCTCCTATATTGTCTTAGATTGGAAAAATGCCTGACTCTGACCTTTTTTTAATCTGAGGGTCTAGAATTTTATTTGAAGAGTTATTTTCAAATTGTTTGTAGGGGAATGTTGGAAGACCTCTGCTGGGTTGTTGCTAATAGTATGCCAACTTGGCTATGCCCTTTCCTTCTTTTCTTCTCCCAAATTCTATGATGAGATGAAAGATGGCTTATCTAACCATTGTGGGGTCTTCCCCTAAGCCTAATCCTCAACCATATACATCCCATCAGGATCTTCCCTTACCAACAATCCCACAAGGATATGATTACTGCTATACTCTCAAAGAGCACAGGGAGTCATCAACTATATTGGTTTCAAGAAGGTAGAGGACCCCTGAAATTGTCATCTACTCTGCTTCTGAATTCAAAGGTCAGTCAGGTCTTTTCATGTACTCTGCAGTCGAACTCTGCTATATGTGTTATCTCTCCCAATCAGAAATGTGAGTTCTTTGAGCATAGGGTCTGTCTCCCTTTTCTATTTTTATTCCCAGTATTTAGGAGAGTTATTAACATATAGTGAGTACTTCATATATTCCTTTCCATCCTATTCCTTAGTAGGTGTTTAGTCAGAGCCTTTGAGATGAATGAATAAATAAATGAAAGGGTGTTCAGCATACTCTTACTAAATAAATAAGGGGCAAAAAGAATGAGTGGTCCAATAGATCTCTTTTAACATATCCTTAGAAAATCTTAGAAGCTTTAACCTAAGTGGAAGACTTTGAATTTTAAAGGAAATAACACTGTGTAAAATTTATTTCCTATTATATCCTGACTAGCTCCACTCAAATGTGGTTGCTATAGTAATTAGCTCAATGCTATGAGAACATCAAATGATTTCTTCAGGTAGGGTCATAAGATCATTGATGTTCAAGTTGATGAAACCTTAAAGGTCATCTAATCCAACATCCTCATTTTGCAGATAAGGAAACTGAGACCCAAATAGGTTAAGTAACTTGCCCAAGACCAAACATTCACGAATGTTACAAGTTTCACAGTCAAAAAGTATTTCTTTTTATTAATATTAGAATATTCAGAGTAGTTGAGCCCCTAGTCCTTTTTAGATGCTAATATGATTTTTTTTTTTTTAGAAAGGAAAGCAATCAGTTCAGGTTTGGGAGACAGGGCTCACTGAAACTTTCTAGAAATTTTTCCCCCTCAACTTTTTAGGCTATATAATTAAAATAAGAATTGCACAAAGTAATATTTTTCATTGATGAGTTTATATGATTTTAACCATAAAAAATGTACTGCAAGCACAAGTGATTGTGTGCTTTTGTTAAGGAACACAGGAACACCTGGTTTTTAAAAGTAAATAAGAAACAAGGCAATAAGTTAATTTCCTGGGAAGTTCACAATTTAATACATTACTGTTAACATCTAGTAACATATAATTGACATTATACAAAAGAGCTCTAAAAGAATCTTCCTTTAGTACTGTAAGGGTTATGGGATTTTAAGATCTTCCATGCCCCAATGGACTTGCTGACGTAGCAGGAAGGGGTGGGGCAAGAGGAAGTGGAAGCCAAGCTAGAGTTTCTGCAGTGACTGGTGGTGGCGGTGGCGGCAGCAGCAGAGGCAGCGGTAGCGGTAGTGGCCAAGGTGGAGGTGGAGGCTCAAACCCTTTTTTGAGCCAGCCAGAATTTCTGCTAAGGACTCCTGCTGAGGACTGCCAGGGGCTGGAGCTGCTAGAAGCACACTTCCTGCATGCTGAGTAGTTGCTGTGAGTGGGGAGAGGAAGACCTTTGCCTGAAGTAGCCTGTTCTGTTTTAAAGGCTTGCGAATATGGGTGCTTTCTACTTTATCTACCTGTGCCAATTTCATAACTACTCTGATGGCTTTAACTTTCTGGTTTTGGGACTCAGTCATTTGGTGTTTTAATAAATGTTCTCTCTTTATCCCCCATACAGAAAGCCTGATATATTTTGTGATTAATAACTACATCAGCTTATGTATAATTGCCGTAGGCATTGTGAATATTGCATTGCTGATATAAGTACAAGAGAAATAATAGAAATTAATGCAATAAAAATTAAACAGACCAAATATTTATACTATGCTATTATAAGTATGGAAGAAAATTCTTCTCTCAAACTGATTAGAATCTTCCCCTGTGCCATGATCAAATCTTCAAAATTAGTTTCTTTTAGGAACTTTTACCTGGGTCAAGCAAAAATAGCCTGTGAAAAAGCTAGTAGGAAGGGGGGAAAGAACCAAGTTGTCAGAGTAAAAGCAGGGACTTGTTTGAGCTCTTCCCCAAATCCCTCAAAATATCTGTAAAAAATGACTAAACAAACTACAGCAGCAGAAGCCACAAAATGACAGACTGAAACAAATGTCCATTTCAAGACAATCTGGGAGATCAACAGGAAAGGTCTATTGCACTGGAGCAGGAGAAAACCAGTGCAATGTGGGCCATGCCAGCACAGACAAGGCTGGAGCAGGCCTTAAGAGACTGAATCACTGGTATTTACAGTGGTTTCCAGACTTCTCAACACACAAACACCAGGGACAACTTCAAAGGTTAGTGGAAAAGGTCTCTCACCTGGATGAAAGAGGTACATGGTCTGGCCCCAACCCCAGCCCCAGGTCAGTGACCATAACTGCTGCTACAGCAGTGGTGACTGCTTCTGGAGCTCTTGGCTTACAGTGGGGGAAATTGAGTGGCTAATCAGAGGGGGATTGCAGGAATCTCTTTGCTGGCTCTGAGACAGAATTCTCTTGCTTACCCCATGCTTGGATCTAGATCGAAGTCCTGGGAGGTGGTCCTGGGGCAAGGAGGAGCCCTAGTGTTCTGGAGCTTATGGTGGCAGTGGAAAGGGATTCCTCCTCAGACTTCCAACACAGAAAAGAGTGCTTGTACTTACTCACAGACCAGAGCACAGGCCAGGAGAGGAGTAAACACCTCTCCTTTGATCATATCATCTTGGAAGAAATGAAAATTTATAGGTTCCTACAAATATCTCTGAAAACAGCTGCATAAAACCCCTGAAGCTTGTGGCAATACACCCTCCATTTAACAAAGAGCTCAAAAGCCAAATAATTGGTTGGTAAAATGAGCAAACAGCAGAAAAAAAAAAGACTATAGAACCTTACTTTCTTGGTGACAAGGTACTTACTTCCTTGGTGACAAGGAAGATCAAAACATACAACCAGAAGAAAACAACAATGTTAAAGCTCATATGTCCAAAGCCTCCAAGAAAAATAGCAATTGATCTCAGGCCGTGGAAGAGTTAAAAAAGAATTTTGAAAATCAAGAGAAGACGAAGAAAAATTGGAAAGAGAAATGAGAGTGGTGGAAAAAAATCATGAAAAATAGTCAACAGTTGTAATGTTAATGGAATAAGAAAATCTTCCCTGTCCATTAATAGGCCTATGTGACCACGTGTCACCTTTTCCCTTGGAAGAGGAGCCATGTTCCCAGGTCTAAAGGTACACAGGTACACAGCTGTGATACATCTTGAGTCACATAGAGCCCACTGGGGGAGGAACTTGCCCAAGGAGGAGCTTGCTTTCCTGGAAGCTTGCTTGTAAGAAGGTTATCACACCTTTTGGTACAAAGCTAATTAGGCACTGAGTCAGAGGGTTGTGGTGCCTTCTAACTCTGAGCCTATTAGCTGAAAATTATATATAGCAAGAGGTTGGTATTTTACTTTGGGGGCTTGCTCATGAGAAGGACCTTTTGATCCCCTGGAAGAGAGTCTGAGTAGTCATTAAGAGACCCCTCCCTCTCCCCCTCCCCCCAACTCAGATGTTAGTGCTCTCCTGGTCTGGTGATACCGTGTTTCCCCGATAATAAGCCCTCCCCTTACCGTGTAAGATTCCTCTAAAATAAGCCCTCCCCCGAAAATAAGCCCTATTGAGATTGCTACTGGTACCCTCTGTATGCACCGCCCCCCCC
>NW_027187460.1:50409486-50423620 GCF_028583685.1 Petaurus breviceps papuanus | reverse complement strand
GCATGCCGTGCTCCGAGCTGCATCCAATCAAAGCTGCAGCAGTGAGCGCGTCATCCTGTTCTTCCCCAGTGATTTGCTTATTGAATAAAGGTACATTTTTCTGTTCACATTTACCTGTTTATTAAAATTGCTGTCAATGTTCATTAAAATAAGCCCTCCCCTGAAAAAAAGCCCTCTGGTGTTTTTCTGTCCAAAAAAAATAATAAGACAGTGTCTTATTATCGGGGAAACACGGTATATGTAGGTGGTTGTATAATTTTATTCAGACAATTGCAGCCCTGTCTGTGGTATCTCTATACTAATTTCTCTATGTTTCTCTGCTTGTATTTTCTCCAAGTTCAACAGTGCTGACCTTTCCCCTGAACTAGTGAATGACTTATATATGTTTAATTAAAGTAAGACTGTTGACCCCTTTAAAGCTGTCTTTCCTTTAGAAAAGCAGATCAAAGAACCTGTGCTAGTAGGCCATCCTGGTTGTGCTAGGGTGCTTGCTAATACAACAGCTTGCTAAAGGAGACCCAAAACAATGCTGAAGAAAATAACACCTTTAAAAATAGACTAACTAAAATGGCAAAAAGAGGTCCAAAAAGCCAGTGAGAATGCCTTAAAAAGCAGAACTGACCAAATGGAAAAGGAGATCTAAAAGCTCAGTGAAGAAACTAACTCCTTAAAAATTAGAAGGGAGCAAATGGAAGCTAATGACTTTATGAAAAATCCAGAAATTATAAAACACAACAAAAAGAATGAAAAAATAAAAGGCAATGAAAAATATCTCATTGGAAAACCAACTGACCTGAAAAGTAGATCCAGTAGAGATAATTTAAAAATTACTGGAGTCCCAGAAAGCCATCATCAAAAAAAGAGCCTAGACATCATCTTTCAAGAAATTATCAAGGAAAACTTCCCTCATATTCTAGAACCAGAGGGTAAAATAGAAAAGGAAAGAAAAAACCTCCTGAAAGAGATTCTAAAATGAAAACTCCTAGGAATATTGTAGCCAATTTCCTGATTTTCCAGATCAAAGAGAAAATATTGCAAGTAGCCAGAAAGAAACAATTCAAATATTGTGAAAACACAATCAGGATAACACAAGATTTAGCAGCTTCTACATTAAGGGATCCAAGGGCTTGGAATATGATATTCCCAAAGTCAAAGGAGGTAGGATTAAAACTAAGAATCACCTACCCAGCAAAACTGAGTACAATACTTCAGGGGGAAAAATGGAATTTCAATGAAATAGAGGACTTCCAAGCATTCTTGATGAAAAGACCCGAGCTGAATAGAAAATTTAACTTTCAAATACAAGAATCAAGAGAAGCATGAAAAGGTAAACAGGAAAGAGAAATAATAAGGGACTTATTAAACTCTTCATTCCTACATGGAAAGATGATATTTGTAATTCATGAGGCCTTTCTTAGTATTATGGTAGTTGGAGGGAAAATATGTATGTATGTATGTGTATATATTTCATATTTGCAAAATCTCTCCAATGCCTCCCTTCTCTCCTCTGCCACCATTGGTGGGTTTGCCTACCTCGTCTTTCCCCACTTCAATCCATCCTCCATTCAGCAACTAAAGTGATTTTCCTAAAGTGAAGATCCTACCATGTTACCCCCTCCTCCCACTCCCCTACTCTAAACTCCAGTAGCCTCTAGGATCACATACAAAATCCTCTTATTTGGCATTCAAAGCACTTCATTAACTAGCCTCCTCCTACTTTTCCAGTCTTCTTACACATTACTTCCAGTCACATACTCTTCAGTCCAGTGAGATAGGCTATTTCACAAACAAAATAATCTATCTTGTGCCCCTGGGCATTTTCTCATGTCCTTCATGCTTGGAATGTATTCCTTCCTCAACTCTGCCTACTGACTTCCTTTAAATTCCAAATAAAATCTTTACAGGAAACCTTTCCCAACTCTTAATTCTAGAGTCTTCCCTCTGTTAATTATTTCCTAGCCTATATATAGTTTGTATATATTTGTTTACATGTGTCTCCTCCCTTAGATTGTAAGCTCCTTGAGAACAAGGACTGTTTTTTGCCTCTTTTTTTGTATCCTCAGCACTTAGCACAGTGCCTGGCACATGATATTTAAAAAAATATTTATTGATTGATGTGCTTTATGTATCACACACATGATATTCTGCATATATGCTATCATTTATCACATGTGATATATCATTCATCTCATATTCGTCATTTGTCTCATATTATATACATGTGTATAAATGTATGTATATGGATATTGTACATATATGCACACATATATTTATTGTGTATGTGTCATTTCATAGACAAAGGAAGGGAAGGAATGTGAGTAGTGACAACATGACATCCAGACTTGGCTCAGGAAACAAGTGCATGTCTTTCCACAATGGGTCATAATAGAGCTAAGCCAAGTCAAAAAGCATTTATGCCAGGCGCTGTTTATCTCTGGGTATACAAAGCTCTGGTGATAGAAACACATATTCTTATATACAAAAAGCAAGACAGTGCTTGCTTTAAAGGAATTTACATTCCAATGCAGGACTATGACACAAATAGGAGAAACAAATAGAGCCAAGGAGGAATATTTTAGTCTGACAAGTTGTAGCGGCAAGCACCCCAGCGTCCCCACGGTGACTGCCAACACAGGTTCTTAGATCTGCTTTGCTAAAGGAAAGCAACTCAAAAAGGGTTAACAAGCTTACTTTAATCAATCAAACATATATCGTTTACCTAGTTCAGGGGGAAAAGGTCAGCACCCCAAACTTCGGAGTATACAGAGGTTACGAGCATAAGTTACAAGAACATTTCAGCAGACAGGCTTCCAAACTGCCCAACCATTATATACATCCATACCAAATCACATTTTCCAGAGAGGGAAGCATCAACATCTGGGTTTTTCAAAGCCAGGGGGCTCTCAACGGCTGCCCAGGGTCTCATCTGGTCAAATCACACAACACTTCTCAAAGTGAGCCCCCAAAGCAAAGCCTCACATCAGGGCTTATATAGCCTTCTCTTGGCTCAGAGAATGTAACAACCTTCTTGACCCACTGCCCAATCACAAAGTATCTCCTGAGAAACAAGCCTCCCACCACAGGCTCCAGGTGCACTTAAGCCTAGTGGCAGGGAAGATCATAAAAATTTACATTCCCATTACACAAGTATCAAGAATGGTAAGTGGAATCACAGGACAATTGATTAAGCTGTATTTGCCAGGAACAGGAATGGTGATTTGATAACTGTTCCTACAGCAAGAGGTAGAAAGAGTGTGGTGAACTCTTAACCAATCAAGAATTCAGGCTTCTGGAGTGCTGTAGGAGTGCCAAGCTGGATTCCAATTGTATAGCATAGCAAAATGGTAGGTAGATCAGAAGTGCACTATGGTAAAATTGGGATTTAGTAAACACAAGGGGTGATGTTGCACAAAATAAGTATTGTTGGTTCAATTATTTTTCAATTTAAAGCTTGCTTTAAAAGAAAAAAAAAGACCTACAATCTTAAAGTAGGAGAAATTCATTTTAAAGTGCTGCTTTAATAAAGATAGCTGCCAACATGCTAAAAGGTTGTGTTCCAACAGCTTATTAGTTGTTGGGAATCTTAAATATATTCCCCATATATTAAAATACTGGTTTTCTAGGCATCTCCCAGGTAACCTATTATTATATATAGCTCATATCAACTGTGCTTGAAATACCTATTTAGGCATATTGGCTTTAGGCGAACCAGACTAAATAAAAAGTGATCTGAAAAATCCTGTTCTATGGCTGAGGAGTTTGGTAGTAGTGATAGTGATATTTTAAGGAATACCCAGCCCAAATAGGAGGGGTAGGAATTATAGGGTTGGAGGGAGTTTTTCCCTGTCTAAAGGATGATTTTATGAAAATGCCTTCCATATAAGTGGGAATAGGGCATAAAGAAGTGTCTATTTTGCAGAGAGGGACAAAAAATGCAGCTTTGGAAGGAGTCTGAGTATGCAGAAATTGGTGGATTTTTTTTTTAAAGAGGAATCTCTGGTCTAGAACTTTTAGAACTACATGGCTAGGTGGCCAGGTAGGATGACCTGGGTATCGAATCCGGGCTCAGACACTTATTACCCACCCAGAAACATCTGGCCGAGTAACCTTGAGCAAGTTACTTAACCCCGATTGCTTTAAAAAAAAAACAACAAACTACATGGCAAGCTATAATCACGAGTTGAACACCCCAGGCTTTTCTTTTCCCCTTGAGTGAGAGAGGTGAAAACTTCTCAGGCTGTACTCTAAAATCTAGTAAGGCTTCTGGATGTGGGCAACAAGCCTGAGTTCCCTTTAATCACATGATTTACAAGTACTCAAAACTCGAAGTCATCCCTCTTCTCAGTGCCACCTCAGTATAAGATATGCCAAATAAGGACAGAAGTGCTTTCTCAAATGTACATTGGCTGGTCTACTGTTTACTTGTTCCAGGTACTTGAGGTAGATTGCCCTGCTTAGAATTGTGCACCTGACTTCCAGCCAATGAAAGGAAAGGGGGGGGGGGGGAATTCCGCTAGAGCTATACAATTTCACCATTTCCTTTTGTCAGGGGAGGGGTTGCCCTTTCTCAATATCTTGATAAACCATTCCTTTCTGCTTTCTTCTTTGAGAAGCATGTATGTATTATTTGGGTAAGGATCTCTGTTGCACACCGTTTTGGGGTGCATACTCCCTTATACCACCTCCCAGCATTGCAACAGATAACTATAGTGTTAAACAGAGAACACTTCCAGAAAGGTGTCTGATGAAGTGGTAGCAAATCTTCAAAAAGAAAAATGCCATCCGAGGATAACAGATCAGCAGCACAGCAAGGACAAAGAAGTCTTTCTTCAAGATTTTCCATAGCGACCCTATATGATGTCCCTAGAAAGCATATATACAATGTTTTTTGAATCAGTTGTATGGTATTTTTGTTTTTTTTTTCTTAATTTCAATAAAACATTCTGCAATATTATGAACTGTTTGTAAAGAGGGAGTTTTCTGCCTTTTAGGTTAATGTCTACCTGAGGGGAGGTCAAATGAAGTATCTTGGGGATTGGTCTTTAGTATTTTAACATTTTTTATCAGTGACTGGGATGATGTCATACTGAAGAGATTTTCAGATGACACAATGCTAGAAGGTATAACTAACAGGTGTGATGATAGTATAAAAAGAGATCCTGAATGGCTAATGGGTCAGATCCACTAAGCTGAAATAGAATATACACTTTTCTAGCTAAAGTTTTAAAAAACCAGTTTCACACGATGAGGGACAAATGATCAGATAACTTTATGTGAAAAAGAGTTTAGCAGACTAGGAGGTCAATGTGTCTCATCACAACAGTAAACTAATTTTTTTTTTTTTGCTTTTTGGAGGGAAATTGGGGTGAAGTGACTTGCCCAAGGTCACACAGCTAGTTTTTGTGTTAAGTGTCTAAGGAGATTGATATAATCTTAAAAGAACACAGGAGTTGATCATTGCTATAGTACCCCGCCCTGATCAGACTTCATCTGGAGCATGATTCCAATCTGGATGCCACATTTTAAGGGCACTATTAATAAACTGGGGTGTTCCATAAGAATAGTGAGTTAATTTCAGATCATGCCTAAAAAAGATTATTTGAATTGAAGATATTCAATGAGTCAAGCTATCCTGATTTTAATTTGATCCAGACAACCCTGAAAGGCACAGATGACGAAAATTAAGCTGAGAGAAGTTGAGTGACTTGCCCAAGGTAACCCAGTTAATAAAGTAGGCATATTTTAAACTCAGGTCAGCCTCATTCCAAATCCAGTACCCAGTCCTCTAAGCCATCTAGCAGCCAATTATATAGATACCGCGAACCCCCCCCCCAAAAAAAAAAAAACAAAGATGGAAGTTGCTGGGGTCCTTTCAAGGTATTTTAAGAGAAAAAAATGAAAATTAAGTTCGGAGGGAAATGCAGAGGCGAGGGGATGAAATGTAGGGGTTGAATGCCATATTCTCCAGGTTATGTGGTTCAGGTCCCAGAGTAATCAAGGGGCTCTCGCTCGAGAGAAGCAAGGTACAATATTTAATCAACTGGGGTTCCCAATTACTCCTATTAGGAACCTCAGAGGAAATCTCTACGCGCCTCCCAGTGATATGAACTAGGGTGGAAGTCAGTCTTCTAAATTCAGTCTATGGCTAGCTGATGCATGGGGACATGGTGGGTTATCAGACTTTTAGATTTTAGAGATCAATGAGCCTGGTTTTTACAGAAGGACCACAGACTGATAAAAGAAGCGGGGGGGCCTGAAGAGTTTGTGATAGAGGAGGGGGATGAGGCTGCATCGGCTGGAGGGGTTAGTGCCCAGCTGGAACCCAGAAAATAGTAAAGACAGCACAAGTGGGGCTTGGGTTTGGCGGTGAAAAGACGGAGGTGGTGAACTGTAAGGTTTCTGACCCAGGCGGACTTCCGGGGAGCGAGACAGACGGGCCAGGCCGATCCCAGCCGGCCTCAGGAAAGGGCTTTTGGTTTCGCTCCTCGTCTTCGCTTTTTCACGGGCTGTGAGATCGTTGAGAAGCCTTTCATGGATGTGAGGGAACACTGTCCACAGAAACAGCCCGACCAGAGGCCAATGCGACAGCCAACCAAGCATTCACCACCCAAGGAGGAGAAAGAGGCTGGCGATTGGCGCAACGGTCACAAAAGCAACACGAGACAGAGCAGGCAAACATCCCACCCCGCCGCCCACGACCGTAGTCTTCATTGGCTCGTGGTTCCGCCGCGTGACCAGCGGCCCAGAGCCAATTGGTCTAAGTGAGCCAAGGGGCGGGGTGAGGAAGTGAGGAAGACGAGGCTGCAGCAGTGGACCGGGGATCCTAGGAAGGGAACGAGGGGAGGGGCGAAGAGGGAGGGAGGGGGGCGGGAGGAGGGTTTCCCCGGAGGAGGCGGAGGGCCATGGCAGCGATTTGGCGGAGACGACGGCGGCGAGCCCGCGCGCGGCTTTGAATGAGCCGCTGAGAAAAGCCGAGGACGAGCGCACGCGCGCGTGCCTGCGTGCGCGCGCGGCCCGCGGCAGCTCGGAGCCTCCGCCGAGCTGGCGGGGAGGGGGAGGGGCAGGTGAGTGTGCGAACCGCGCGCGCCCGTGACTGGGGGAGGGGGGTCCCCCTCCCCTCAGTTCTGCGGGCTTCCCCCTCCCTCTCCTTTCCCCACCATTCCCGCACGCCCCCTCCCCCAACTGTCCTTTTTCTCGGTCCTTCCCGCTCCTTTACTCCTTTTCGTCCCCTATCCCCTTTACCATCACAAGCATGGGGACTGGTTCCGGGTCAGACAGACCACCCCCTCCCCCCCCTTCCTCCTCACCCCAGGGTGAGGGTGCTATGTCCAGGTTCTCTGCGGAGAGGTGCTAGAATCCTAGGCTCCTTTACGCAGCCCTGGGGGTGGAGGGAGGATCGTTCTTTAGGGGACACTTCACTTTGCACCCCACCTTCCCCTTAACAAAACACATCCTCTTAAAAATGTAGGGCTGCTTTTCCTAACAGCACCCAGTGTCCCAGGACTAGCTGTCTCTGTGCCCTCCGCCAACTGGCCTGGCCCCTGACAGCTGTTTCTAGTTGTGCGTCCCCGTATTCCCTTAGCCGGGCATTTCCCCTCATGGTGCTTGCACGGGCATCGATTGGCGTGTGAGGACCTGAAATGTCACTTTGTCTAGGTTTCCTACTGATAAAAGTAGCTACAGTAGCTCTCCAGAGTCTCTCTTCCCTCCTCCCCCCCCTTTAAGGTGGGTTGTTGGGATTTAAGGGTTAAAGCAAATGGAGCTCCTAGGAGTAAAGGTGTTACCAGATGTTAGGATTATGTTTTGCAAATAATCACTTCGGTAAAGCGCAAATGGCTATTTGACTTTTGATTGAAGAACTTTAATCTTGCTGTCTCAGCCCCACGAAGATCCCCGAGGTGGCATGTATTTAGTGGCTTGACTCTCTTTGTGAGTCATGGCAACCAACGTGGTCAGAACTAGAACACAGGTCTCCTGAATCTACTTCCGGGAGATTAATAGACTCAGTAATTCCCTAAATTTTTTGATTTAAGGCAGCCTACTTGGTTTTTTTTTAATACTTTTTTCCCCCTTTTCTCTCCTCACTATCCTCTGGAAAGAAATAAAAATAATGACACAGAAAGAGAGAAATACAGAACTCCTGTATGATAAAAACAAAGTCATGAAAGAAATTCTCACATTGACCATGTCTAAAACTGAGTTTCAAATTCTTATAGTCTGTCATCTTTATTTGTAGGTAACCTATTTAATTTAACGATAATTCTACACCCTTTTCTCCAAGAAGTTGTATTAACAATTTTTTGACACATAAAATGAGGGGGCATGTATGAGTGCCACAAAAGTCGGAATGGCTATGTTGCTGCATGATCACGTAATTTATTTAATTTGCATGAAGATTACAAAAACACAATATTAGAAACACAGGGCATAGTGTGTAATTTGTTTTATAATAAAAGTGGATTCTACTTAATGCTTCTTTAACTGTAAAATATGGGTTTGTAAATGAAGATAGAAAATATTCTTTGAAGTGACATTGCTTAATTCTAGTTATTTTATGTACTTGCATTGATTTCTGTAGGCTTATCTAGAAAAGATAAATTTGAACCTTCAACTTGTAATGCCATTTTTTGTTGTTTTGGAGCTGATCTTCCTTTAGTGTTACTTTCTAAGTATAATATTCCTATGGGTTTCTTAAAAGTAGAAATGTTAATGATTTATTTCCTAGGTGATTTATTACAATAAACCCTTCAGAAATTTTAGTAACTCTATTTTACAACTTGTTTTTTTGTCTCATTTTATAACTGGACTTCAAAAGTTTCAGTAAGACAGTGAGCATGATTTTAGAGACATGCTAATTTTAATGAGATTTCATAGTTGAATAGGTTGTATGGCATTCACACGTATAAATGACATGCCATATTTGCTGTGTATGAGAGCTATCACTTGGAAAGAGTGCCCTCTTTAATCATTGTATAGGACTTTGTCAAGGATGCATATGCTTTTGATGGGTTTCAGTTTGCTTTAAATGTTGGGTTTTTCATAGAAATTACATAAGAAGTATTCCAGAAGAGTGTATTAGAGTACCCACTAAATAACATCTTGAGTTGTTCTTATAATTCTATGATCCTGACAGGTATGCTTATTGTGTGGCACATTTAAAGGAGATAGTTAGAAAATAACACTGTCCATTTTTGTTAGCTTCCTACAAATACCAAAGCAGCTTTTGAGGGTTTTAAAATGCTGTTGATTACTTAGCACAGTTCTGCTACTTCTACTGTAAAGCAGGTTCTCTATGTACATAAAAGTAGAAC
The DNA here is from genome assembly GCF_028583685.1 of Petaurus breviceps papuanus. Lineage (NCBI taxonomy): Eukaryota > Metazoa > Chordata > Mammalia > Diprotodontia > Petauridae > Petaurus > Petaurus breviceps. The sequence continues at coordinate 50,414,309 of NW_027187460.1, read as the reverse complement.
AAAATTTTGTTTCAGCTTAACTGAGAACATTGTATCAGTGTCTACTATATGCTTAGTACCTGTTTGTATATATGTTATTGATTCTGGAATTATGACATGATTTTTCCCTTTTGCTGAGTCCTAAATTGTAGAGTTAGTGCTAAAAAGTTTAGGAGCATGATATTATATCATAGTGTATTTTAAAGAAAATAAAATTCTGTACCTTTAATGCTAGCAAAGAAGTATGAATGGGGAGTACAAACCTTGAGTTTCTTTATAAGATGACTTGTGCTGAAATATTCAAAAACCATATGATGCTTTTGTTATATTGCAAAATTCAGTATACTAAATATTAGAGATAGAGACTTGATCTGTGATTCCACTGGTTTAGAGAATTCTTGTATATGGAAGGAAACTACCTCAGCCAATACAAGTCAGCATCTTTGATGCTGACTTTTATTTAGAGAGATGCCTAGAGCAGTAAGAGGCTAAGTGAATTGCTATGGGTCACTTAGGCAAGACTTGAACTAAGTTGACCTTTCTTCCAGACCAACTCTATCTACTCTGCCAAATATATTACCACCAAATTCAGTAGCAACATCTTTAATAATAAAGATGAAATTAGCATGGAATGAGGAAATTCTTCATAGTTAAAAGGTCCCTTTATTATTTGTATTTTACCATCTGTAACAATTCCCATTTCCAAATTGGTTTCAATAGGTAAACACAATTTAGCTATATGTCCAGTTCACTCTGTAGTTCCAGTTATTCAGAAGTTCATCAAATATATTTTGAGTATGAAATAATAGAGAGGTATCAGTGAAAAGGCATAGTTGAAAGAACCCTGGATTTGAAGTGAGGAGTGACTTTTTTCTTATCTAATTCCATATCTAATACTCATGTGACCAGGGCAAGTCATTTACTATCTTTGTCTTTTTTTAACATCTTTGTCTTTTAACTTCATAGAGTTGTTTTAAAGCAAGACTTTTTGATTTTTAAACTACAGAAGAAAAGAGTTGTGTATATATATATATATATATATATATATACATATACATACATATGTGTATATATAAGATTATTTATTTTTATATATAATAAGACCTATGGAGAGATAGGGGGTACTTTTCATTTGTAGGGATTACCAGGTTGTTTTGTAGTTTAGAGGTCATAGGAGCATAGATTTAGAGGTAGAAGGTACCTTACTGTTCATCAAGTCTAATCCTCTCTTTTTACAGTTGAGGGAACTGAGGTTCAGTGAGTTGTCTTGGGCTGTACAGGTCATACATGGCAGAGCTGGGTATTTGAACATAGGTCCTCTCTCCAAATCGTGCTCTTCCTGAAAAGTAATGTAACTTGACTCTCTTATGGCCTCGTCTATAGCCTCCTCAAAAATCAAGAACAACTCCCTCACCCCCTTTAATTCTTGCTACCCAAGCACCTATTGCTCTTAATTGACTTTCTGTCTTTCCAAAGGCACTCCACTCTGGATGTAGCCCCCTCCCCCATTCAGAATTCCAGTTCCTTGTCAGCAGCTGCCTTCTGCTAGCTTTCATCAGGCAAGCAATCCCATTAAAATAATGGATTTTAAGATATGAATGACTCGTAAGCTATTTTTGTGCTTTTGTTTTTATTTTTTTTTAAACAGAGACTTTTTTTTTGCAGTTCCAAATTCTCTCCTTCACCTTCTCACTCAATGAGAAGGCAAAAGAAATAAAATCTGTTACAAATATGGGTAGTCATACAAAACAGATTTCTACATTAGTCATGTTGCTCCCCCCTCCCCTCCAAAAAAAATAAAGGAAGAAAAGGGGGAAAAAAATATGGTTCTAAATGTTTACCCTCTTGAGTACATTGGTTCTTTTTCTGGAGTTTGATAACATATTTCATCATGAGTCCTTTAGAACTGTAGTGGGCCATTGCACTGATCAGAATTACTCAGTTTTTCTAATTAGATTATTGCATCAGTATTGCTATTACTGTATAAATTGTTTTCCTGTTTCTGCTCAATTCACTTTTTTTCAGTTCATGTACGTCTTTCCAGGTTTTTCTGAATCATTTGCTTCAACATTTTTCTTACAACACAATAGTATTCCCTTATATTTATATATCACAACTTGTTTAGCAATTCTCCAGTTGGTGGACATTTCTCACTTTCTAGTATTTTGCCACAACAAAAAGAGCTTGATATGAGAGAGTGTATCTCCTTTTCTTTTTTTGGAGTATAGTCTAAGTAGCAATATTGCTGGGTCAAAGGCTATTTACAGTTTAAATAGCCTTTTTGGAAATAGTACCAAATTGCTTTCTAGAATAGTTGGACTATATCACAACTCCACCAACAATATATTAACATGATTGGTTTCTCACATCCCCTACAGAATTTGTCACTTTCTATTTTTGTCATCTTAGCCAGCCTTGTGGCTATGAGGTGGTACCTTGAAATTTCTTTAATTTGTGTTTCCCTAATAGAAATTTGGGCTACTAGGTGGTACAGTGCCATACAGCCCCAGAATTAGGAAGACTCTTCTTCCTGAGTTCAAATCTGACCTCAGACACTTACTAGCTATATGACCCTGGGCAAGTCACTTAACCCTGTCTGTCTCATCTATAAAATTAGGTGGAGAGGGGCGGCCAGGTAGCACAGCGAGTAAGAGCACCGGCTCCAGTGTCTGGATGACCTGGGGATCAAATCTGGGCTCAGATACTCAGCACCACACCCAGAAATAACTGGCCGTGTAACCTTGAGCAAGTTGCTTAACCCCGATTGCTTTAAAAGAAAAATGAGGTGGAGAAAGAAATGGCAAACCACTTCAGTATCTTCGCCAGGAAAACCCCAAATGGTGTCATAAAGAATTAGACGTGACTGAACAGCAAATAGAAATTTAGAACATGTTTTTTATATGACTAGTTATAGTTTTAAGTTCTCTGAAAACTGCCTGTTTGACATATTTATCATTTGGGGAATGGCTCCTATTGTAAGTTTGACTCAGTTCCTTATTTATCTTAGAATTATGCATTTATAAGAGAAATTTGCTGCAAAGATTCTCGCCCCCCCTCATTTTTCTCTTTTTCTTCTAATTTTAGCTGCATTGGTTTTGTTAATGAAAAACATTTTAATTTTTATCAAAATTACTCATTTTACCTCCTCTGAACCTCTCCATCTCTTATTTGGTCATAAATTCTTCACCTAGCCATAGATCTGACAGGTAGTTCCCTTCCCGATCTACAAATTTACTTAGTTTATCACCTTTTATGGCTAAATCATGCACTCATTTTGAGTTTATGTTTATATATGGTGTCAGATGTTGGTCTGTTCCTAGTTTCTGCCAGACTACTTTCTAGTTTTCCAAAAAGATTTTGTCACATAGTGAATTCTTGCCTTAATGGGTTTATTAAACACTGGGTTACTGAAACTCATTTGCTTCTGTATATTATGTACCTAATTTATTCAACAATCTATTTCTTATCTAGTACCAGTCAATCAGTAAAGATTTATTAAGCACCTCCTATGTACCAGGCACTCTACTAATCCCTGGGGATACAAAAAGAGGCAAATGACAGTCCTTACCCTCCAGGAGCTAACAGTCTAATAGGGGAAACAAGATGCAAACAAATACCTAGAAAGTAAAGCTATATACATGTTAAACTGGAAATAACAGAGAAAGCATTGGAATTAAGAGAAGTTAGAGAAGGCTTCCAGTAAGAGGCAATAGGAAACCACTGGAGGTTTTACTGAGTGTGACATGAGTGCTTTTGGAAAACCTCTTGAATTGCTGAGTGGAACACAGATTGGAGTTTGGAGACACTTAAGAAAGGCAGACCCACTAATAGATTATTGCAATAGTCCAGGTGAGATAATGAGGGCTTACACTGGAGTGGTGACAGTGTCAGAGGAGAGAGATGTTATGAAGGTGAAATATATAGGCCTTGGCATAAGATTGGAAATGGGGAAGGAATGAGAGATAGATGAAGATTCCAGGATGATTCCTAGGTTGCTAGCCTGAGGGACTGGGAGGATGTGTTGCCCTCTCCAGTAATAGGGAAGATGGGGGGGAGGGTTTAGGGGGAAAAATGAATTCTGCTTTGGACATATCATGATGTCTACTGGACATCTAGTTCAAGATGTCTGAAAGGAAGTTGGAGATGCAGTATTGGAGATCATCTGAGAGATTGGCGCAGGATATATAGATTTTGAGGATTGTCAGCATAGAGATATTAATTGAATCCATCAAAGCTGATGAGATCATTAAGTGAAGTGGTATAGAAGGGGAAGAGAAGAGACCTTAGGATTGAACCCTGAGGAACACCTAGGTTAGAGGACCTAACCTAGATGAAGATCCAGAAAAGGAGATATAGGAGTGGTCAGATGGATAGGAGAAGAACCAGGAGAGAACTTTGTCATGAAAACCTGGAGAGAAGACAGTGTCAGGAGAGTGATCAACAGGGTCACAGACTACAGAGAGGTCAAGAAGAAAGATTGAGAAAAGGCCATTGGATTTGGCAACTAAGAGATCATTAGTAACTCTGGATAGTTCGCTATCAGTGGAATTATAAGGTCAGAAGGCAGATTGTAAGGGATTAAGAAGAGAGTATGAGAACAGAAACTGGAAACACCTATTGTAAATGACCGTTTTGAGCAGTTTATTTACAAGGGACAGAAGACAGTTACAGGATTTATAACAGGCATGGAAAGAAAGGTCAAGCGAGGTTTTTTCCTAGGATAGGGGAGACATAGGCATATTTGTAGGTAGTAGGAAATGAACCAGGACAGAGGGAGAGAGGGGGAGAGAGACAGACAGAGAGAGAAAGAGAGAGAGAGAGAGAGAGAGAGAGAGAGAGAGAGA
>NW_027187460.1:50246069-50409386 GCF_028583685.1 Petaurus breviceps papuanus | reverse complement strand
GAGAGAGAGAGAGTGAGAGAGAGAGAGAGAGAGAGAGACTGAGAGAGAGAGAGAGAGAGAGAGAGAGAGAGAGAGAGATTGAAATAAATTAAAGAGTAGGAATGATAGTGGGGGCAGTCTATTGGAGGAGATTGGTTGGAATGGTATTGCTTAAACAAGTAGAGAGATCCCTTAATAAGTAACTAAGTAAGGACACTTTATCATATGAGACAAGAGTGAAGGAGGAGGAAGGTAGTGGCAGAAGGCATTTTAGTGATAGGAGAAAGAGTTTGTGGTGGATGTCCCCAATTTTTTCTGTAAAATATGATGGAAGGTTCTTACCTTGGAGTGGGGGTAGGAGGAGCTATGGGACTTTTGAGTAGAGATGAAGAGATTTGGAAGAGCTGCTCTAGCCATTGAGATAGTAAGCTAATAAGGGAAGTATGGGAGGATTGCTTAGCATCATTAAGGACCCAGGAACATTGTTGAATTCAAAATTTTAACCTGTTATCAGTTTCTATTTTATAGGTAAATTATTCCATTCACATTTTAATTTTCCTTTTTCCTATTTTCCTCACTATCCTCAATCTATTCCTATCACTTATCTTAATAAATATTCCTATCTTATCTTAATAAATATTCCTATCACTTATCTTAATAAACATTTGACTCACTTGAAAAGTAGAGAGAAATGACCATTAAAGTAAACATGGGTTTAGTATATAAACTTATTTGTAAAATCTTAAGATGAGTGATGGACAGGTCTAAGCAGTAACATAGAGAAGAGAGAAGTATCAAGAGATCAACTAAGCAAATATTTGAGGACCACAAAGAGAAAAAAAAAAGTGTTGGGAAGAACTGTAAACATTATTCTAACAAATTTTTAACCATTGAGAATATTGGAACCACAACACTTAAGACACTAACATTACAGACCCATATGTTTTTATGATGGACTAGAAATGGCACTAAAGAAAATATAAATGGGAAATGCATCCAGATTGAATCAAGGGTATATGAAAAAGAACCATGTTGGAAGAGAAAAATGTGTTGATGGGGAACGGGGGAATAATTTAGTACCTCTGATAAAAATGCAACAGGGAATTGACATGCACCTATGAAATTACCGTATTTCACCACATAATCATTGTACTTTTTTCCAGTTCAAAAACTGGTTTGTAACCTTTAATTGCATAATCGTCCTATGGTATAATTCTGTTCGACAGGCCTCTTAAAAGGTAAACAGAGCAGCAGTGTATTTACCAGTGGTATATGGATACACATTTATCTCTCACATATTGCAAGCCTCTCATTGTCAGTATTCGGTTTTTATGTATATTCACTAGTATTCCATGTATCCTAGTCTTGCACCAAAGACAGTTTAGTAATAAATGATTTCTTTTTTTTAAGCAATTGGGGTTAAGTAACTTGCTCAAGGTTATCCGGCCAATTATTTCTGGGTGTGGTGCTGAGTGTCTGAGCCCGGGATTCGAAGTAATAAATGATTTTTAAGTAAGACTGGCACAAATTTTTTTTTCAGCTTAACGTGATGGTCCCACCCACCCTTTTTTTTTTTTTTTTTGCAAAAATTGGTACAGAATCTGCAACTTATGTGGTGAAATATGGTAAGTGGCCTTAGTACCACCTCATTAAACATATGATCAAAGGATATCTTTCAAGCCTGCTGTGTGCCAGGCACACATAGGTGCTGGGTATTCAGGTAAAAAGAATGAAATACTCCACAAACTTTAAAAAATGTACATGCTTCCAATGGTTACGTAAAAAATTGTTCAAAATCACTAATAATTAGATATGTAAAAACAACCCTTTGGTAATATACTTTACATCCTTCAATTTTTGTTTTCTATATTCTTTGTATCCCTAAAGCTTAACACAATTTCTGGCTCATAGTCAAGTGTGCACTTAATAAATGCTTGTTAGTTGATTGAAAAGATTTGAAAAATCTATTGTTGGAGACATTAGGGGAAGTCAGGACCACTAATTCATTGTTGGTAGAACTGTTCAACCATTCTGAAAATTAATTTAGTCCTAATCATATTGTTAGAAAGCTTGTACTTTGAGTCTTTGCTGGGAAGTTACAGTAACAACAAAACATATCAATTAAGAATACTCACGCACATGTATAACTTAAGCTAGCACAAGAAAGTTAATTCATATTCAATTCAAATTATCAGTGATTTACCATGTACAAGGCACTGTGCTAGGTCGTGAGGGAACAAAGATTTAACAGGCTCTGCTTTTAGGAACCTTACAATCTAATAGAGAATGTGAAATATATCCAAGTAATTGAATGCAAATGAAAAGTTCAATCAACAATGGTAGGAGAAATTTGAGGACCATGATCATTGTTAGGTAGAGGGAACAGAGGATAAATTAGGAAGACTTTATGGAAGAGGTTGACTCTTTGAGTTTAGACTTGAAGGTGGAACTTAAATAGGCTCCAGGCAAACATTCTCAGCTCTGTCGAGCTCTGTCGATTGACCAGAGCAGAATTTGTTGATTTGATTGAGTCATTGGGCTGTGTAGTAGTCTAGTTAGGTTAAAAAGTAGAATATATGAAAGATTTTAAGTAGGAAAAATCAGGAAAAATAGGCTTTTATTGGATGTTTTGAATAGGGAGAGTAATATCAGAGGAGTGTGCTAAGAAAATTACTTAGCTTTTTAGTGTGAAGGATTTTGAAAAGGGAATAGACTGAAGGTAATTAGTTAACTACCATTTATTAAGCACTTTTTAATGACCAAGGCTTTGGGAGTGCCCAAACCAAAGTTTAGCAGACTGTAAACTTACCATCTAGGCATTTAGCATATACACTTACAAGTACACATAAATATAACATTAACGGAGATGTGTGTGAGATATTAGCAGCTGGAACAGGAATCTTGAAAGGCTATACTTAAAAGATAGTGTTTGAGATTAGTTTTGAAAGAGAAAAATTCTTTTTTTTTTCTTTTTCTTTTTTATTTTTTTGGAGGGGGGCAGTCAGGGCAATTGGGGTCAAGTGATTTGCCCAAGGTCACAGAACTAGTAAGTGTTAAGTGTCTGAGGTCAGATTTGAACTCAAGACCTCCTGACTCTAGGACTGGTGCTCTATTCACTGCACCACCTAACTGCCCCTGAAAGAGACAAATTCTAAAAGACAGATGGAAATGAGAAGGTCCTGTATAGGGAACAAATAGGACGACAGTTTTGTTGTACTGTGAGAGGGCATGTTGCTACTTAGTAGTATTAGATTCTTTATAATTGTATGGACTATAAGCATGCCAATGCTGTCCATGGGGTTTTCTTGGCAAAAATACTGGAGTAGTTTGCCATTTCCTTCTCCAGTAGATTAAGGCATACAGAAGTTAAGTGGTTTGCCCATTGTCACATAGCTAGTAAGTGTCTGAGGCCATATTTGAACTTAGGTCTTCCTGACTCCAGGCCCAGCTCTCCATCCAGTGAGCCACCTAGTTGCCAAGAGGGCATGAAAGGAAAGTAATGTAAAAGAAACCTAGGGAAGTGGGGTTGGATACAAGTGATAAAGGACCTTAAAGGCCACATAGAAGTGTTTATATTTGATCTTAGAGGGAATGGAAAACCGCTGTAATGTATTGTGAAGGGGAGTGAGTTGGTCAGAACTGTGCCTTAGGAATATTACATAGGAGTGGAAGATGGATTGGAAAGAGTAAAGACTTGAGGTGGTGAGACCACTTAGGAAACTTTTATATGTAATCTAGGTGTGATGTGATAAGAACCTGGACTAGGACGGTGTGGCAAGAGTAGAGAGAAGGGGGTGAGTGGGAGAGAGAAGGTATTGTGGAGGTAAAGTTAACAAGACTTAGTACCCGTGTTTCCCCGATAATAAGACCTATCCCGAAAATAAGCCCTCCCCTTACTGTGTAAGATTCCTCTAAAATAAGCCCTCCCCTGAAAATAAGCCCTATTGAGATTGCTACTGTAGTGAAGGTGATCCCCTGCGCTACACGCTACATTACGGTATCCTCTGTATGCACCGTCCCCCCGCCCAGTGAAACGCACGCCGCGCTCCGAGCTGCATCCAATCAGAGCTGCAGCAGTGAGCACCTCATCCTGTTCTTCCCCAGTGATTTGCTTATTGAATAAAGGTACATTTTTTTGTTCACATTTACCTGTTTGTTAAAACTGCTGTCAATGTTCATTAAAATAAGCCCTCCCCTGAAAATAAGCCCTCTGGTGTTTTTCTGTCCCAAAAAAAAAAATAAGACAGTGTCTTATTATCGGGGAAACATGGTAGTTGATGGGCTTGAGTAAGGAAGAATGAGATAAACTGTATGGTTTCAAACTTGGGTGACTGGAAGCATGGTGATAACTTTGACAGTAATAGGGAAGTTTAGAAGAGGGAAGGTTTACTGCTGTGGTTGCAATTAAGATTAGAGAACATAAATTTGTAGTGGCTAATTAATGTGGCTTCATAATTTCCTCCAACTCCCTTTCAGCATCATGTAAATAGAAGTGAAGGAGGTGGATGGTGGGAATAATCTAGGGCTGAGAACTTTTCAAGGAAAACTGACCAGTAGCTATTCCACCCTGGGCAAATAGTTTTCTGAATTTCAGTCTTCTCATCTGTAAAATGAGGGACTTGATCTTGATCATCTCTAATGTCCTTCCCAGATCTAAATCAATGGTCCTCTGCATTCAATTTGGCTATATTGGAGGTACTAACAGAACATTCTGATATGTATAGTAGGCCCTTAAAGATATTGGGCTAAAGGTCTAGGGAGACAAGTTTGAATGAAGATTAAATTTGCCTGCAATCTATCCACAAAGAGTTAATAACTGAAGGCAAAGGAGTGTAAAGGAAGAAGAGGAAAATTCGAAGAGACCAAAAAATATACTAAATTTTGTTTGTATTTTCCAAAAGGTCTCATTTTACAAACTAAAAAAAAAATAGCTGCTATTGAAAAAAGTTTTTATTGCTAAAAAAAAAAGGTGTCTTAGGATGATCTTGGTTATATGATCAGTAACTTTATGTTCTGTAATAACCATATATCCAAGATTACAGCAGGGTATGTATGTATGGTATTCTTGATGCCTACAAGTATCCAGCATTGCAGCAAATCTCCCAGCAAACATATATTACATAAGAGGGAAATGTTAATGTCCTGAAGTTAAATGAGGTTAGAATGGTTACTGATGTAGAGATAATGGAGTGTAAAATTATAGTAATCTGAAAAAAGACATTATATTGTAATTTGTCTAATCCAGTCTACTTATTTTATTCCCAAGGAAACTGAGTTCCAGAGAAATTACTTGCTCTGAGTCACACAACTAAGAAATGTCAGAACTACAGTTTGGGCCCAATTTTTAGGATTTTGTCTTGTTCTATTTCTGTTACACCACAGTATTTTAATGTTTCTGAAAAGTTATAGGATATTGCTATTAAAAAAAAGATGAAAAATTTACTGAAAGTGAAGAAATAATTTAGATTAAAAGGAGGCGGCTTTGATTTAGTAATTCATTTTGAAAAAAGTCATCTTTTATATAGAGGGTGTCCTTAAAAGTCTTAGTGCAGTTTTAGGCTGTTAGCACTAGGGGTTATGTGGCACATTTTGTGCTCTTTGTGTGAAAAATGGAAAGATAGCTTTTTTTTTTTCATCATCAGAACTTTGTACAAAAAATTTCTGTAAAATGACCCTTGGGCTAATTATAAAATTCACAGTGCAGCATAGTAACTGATCATTATAATAACCATGAATCATCCCAAAATGTGTTTAATATAACTGTTTACTAATATATTTCAGTAAGAATTTTATTTAAAAGGATTGAAACAAATGATTTTCAGATGTTTAACAGTTGACTCGGTTAGCTAGAAAAATCAATTTGGTCCTTGCAACAACCCTGTCACGTAGATACTATTATTATCCTCATTTTACACATTGGGAAACTAATATAAACTGGGGTTAAGTAACTTGCCCAGGGTCACACAGCTAGTAAGTGTCTGAGAAAAGAGTTGAATTCATGATGGTCTATGTATGGCGCTACCTAGCTCTCTCATTTAATACATATTTCTTGAGTTGCATCAGATTTTCAGGCCACTTTTCATTAGATTGTTTGTAAAATATTGTGGGATAAACATAGTAGCCACTTAATAATGCTTGTTGATTAATAAGAGGTCTAGCTTGTGTTATGGGTTAGATCACAAAATATTTGTTCATTTCATTTTAAAACTAATAAATCTTTAGAAATTATTACTTCAGGGAAACCTTGAACAAAAGCTTTATGCGATGACTATTTTTCACTTTCCGGGATTTAAAACTACTTTGTAGCACTATGTTCTCTTCATGTTTATACCTTAGGTGATCTGTATTGCCCTATATGTTGTCCACATAGGCAGTATCTTTGCTACCTTGATGTGTACCAGAAACAGAAGTAAAAATACTATTTTATATTGTTTTAGTTTTAAAAAGATCTTCACATCCATTCTTAATTGATTTTTAAAATTTGTTTATGAAATTAGATTTTATCTTACTAGATTTATCAAGTATATACATGCACACACATGCATATAAACATACATACATATAAAAATACATACACACAGACAGTAGATATTCATCCATTGACCTTTCCCATCCTACACAACCCTTTTCAACTTATTTATCCTAGTCTCTGCTAATTATCTCTGCTAATGTTAGGGATGTACTTAGATATTGAATTTTCACTTAGATATTATGTCAACAGTTTTTCCCTGCCCTCCTCATAGCATAATTCTCCTTTATTCCAGGGAGACCAGTCCACTCAAGACCCCAGCTCCTTAATTATGAGGTTAATAATTAAGTTCTTCAGTTCTGAAGGATCTTTTTTTTCCCTTTCAAATATCCTCTTCTTAGGGCCATCACTTGATAGACTGACTACTCACACCTTCTGTATAGTGGAATATTGAAACTAATAGGACTTAGTAAAATAAATTTCCTCTACTTCTTGAAACTCTCTGTCCTTTTAGTGCTTTGCCTAAATCCTAAAGTCTTAGGTTATCTTACCCCTTAGAACAGCTGGTAAATTTATACTATCTTACCTCAAACAGATTGTTCACAGAGTTCTTCAATGTCATTGTCCTTTCACTGGAATTATGCATTCTTTCTACCTTGGTGTTCCTATGCATAAATAAGGTTTTTTTTTCCTATTAGAATTAATCTGTTGTCTCAAGTTCCATTTACATGGCCACCTTTATATTTCACATCATTGTGAGTAGCAATCTTAATCCTAATTAAGCAAATTAATTCACTATAAATACCCCGTTTTATAGAGAATTTTTAAAGTTTAGCCTATTTTGCTAAAAATAGTTTCTTTCTAGTCTTCTAGTTGACCTTTTGACAAAGGATTTGCTTTCAGAAATATAACCTTGTTATATTTGTGGTTACCAGGGAAAAGTTTTAAAATGTTTTATCCCTTTCTGTCAGAATTGTTCCTTTTATTTAAACTGACATTTTCAGCTCAGAGAGAAGCACTTGGCTCATGACATCTCCTTGATGCATTTGTGTTGTTCATTTTTGACAGGTTCTACTTCCCATCATGGCTATCACACAGTTCCGGTTGTTTAAAGTTTGTACCTGCCTAGCCACAGTGCTGTCATTCATTAAGAGGTTAATATGCAGGTAAATGGAAGTTTTTATATCATTTCAGCTATTTTGCTCTTTATAGTTTGAATAATAGTGTTTTTTAATTGTTGTCCAGTCAAATTATGATTGTGCCAAATACCTTATTAATATTCACTTGGAATGCAATTCTTTAGAACAAGTGATATTTTCATATTGATACTAGTTTCCTAGAATTTTACTTCCTTTCTCTTTGGTATACTTACTAAACCGAGACTATGTCATCTGCTGCAAGAAACTCTTAAATGGCAGGATAACTACACAGCAGAATATGTTCAACTAGTTTTTCTCCATCTTTCTGTTATTTCTTTATGAAAAAAAAAAAACCTGTTTCCTAGGTATACAATTTAAATACATTTAAGTTTAAAGACAAAACAATAAACTTTTGTGTTGCCACTGATTTCTCAACCTGTGTTCCTTGAGAACCCAAGGGATAGATAGTCTCCCCCACCAGTCCTCAAGACTGGTGGTCAGATAAAGTAAGTAACCAAGCTGAAAGGAAAAGAAATGTATTAACACTTTAAGGAAGACCACTTATGCTGATAACAGTATCAGCTTCTTAAGATAAAGATTGGGATTCTGTAACTTTTTAGCCCCCTTAGAGTACACAGTCAATCAGCAGCATTCTGTAGTAATTTAGGATAAATAAAGCATTTGATACATAAAGGATGTGTAAAAGAAAGGGGAATCATTGAAAGAAGAGAAGGGGAAATGTTTGGAATGCAATTTAGATGGATTCATTATCAAATGAGAAAACATTTCCTCTACAAGGAAAGAAAAAGAGAGATGACCAAATATTCTTACAATTCTTAAACAAAGTTTGTTTCATTTAAGATAGTATTGTTGAGGTAGCCATTAAGAGAAAGCTACAGGTTCTCTTAACTAAGAGCAGAACTAATTTTACATTTTAATAGTGAATTAGATCATCAGCTTTACTGTCCTTTTATAGTTGTATATATATTTTATTTCTCCTGCACAGCCTATTATAGACTTGCTAAAATCAATTGTATACTGTTAAGAGTAACCAAGAATGATATAGATGTACTTTAAGTATAAGCATCATTGAATCATAGCATCTGAGCCTGGGTAAAAACCCATCCAACCTGTACTTGAACAGTAGTCTAGTCCCTTCTGTAATGCCCTTGATGAGGTCAGCTAGCCTCCCCTTAAAGAGAGCTGAGCCAATAGTATGTTAAATTGAATCAAACTTTTTCTTAAAAGTTTTTTTTTCAATTTATGTATCAAGATTAAAATAGTCTAAAAAATATTTTACCAAAATTCTATTCAGGGAAAATAGAGAATTGCTATTATTAGTTTTCCTTTGTTGTATTTGTTAGTATTAAGAATCCCTTTTGTTTTATGGAATAGGTGGGTTTTAGATGATTTGTCTACAAACAGGTATAGCCAGTGATGAAAACTACTACTTTTTTAAGTAGCCCATTCCAGTTTTGCACCGTTCTGATTGTTAGGAAGATTTTCTTCACATCAGTCTAAATTGACCTCCCTGCAACTTCAACCCATTGCTCCTAGTTCTGCCTTTTCATATTAAGCAGAACAAGTCTAATCTCTTTTCTACCTGTCAGCCCTTCAAATGCTTGAAGACAGCTGTCATACTATCACGAAGTCTTTTCTTGAATTCCGTCAGCTTATTATCATATATGTTTGTATGGTCCAGATTTCTTACCCTCCTGTTCCTCCTCTTCTGGATGCTCTTCATTTTGTTGCCCTTTCTAAAACGTAATAACTAATAATGCAACCAACTGTAATAACTCCACGTGTGCTCTTAAAGTACTTTGTTCTGGAAATTATAGTTCTGTTAATACATCCTAAGACCAAGTTAGCTTGTCACCTTATTTACTCTAATTGAACTTGTAATCCATTGAAATTCCCAAATCTTTTACATAAACTGTTGTTGAATCAATTTTGAAATAACTATTACTTCAGAATTCTGATATTTTATAAGCAGATATATGGGATTTCCCTACTAGAATTTAAGTAGCAAATTAAGTAGTTAATTTTTTTTAATGTTACATTAGGGCTACTTTAAGTGAAGCGGCATGGCATATTAGATAGAAAGTTGACCTCAGTCTAAAGACTTATTAACAAGGTCTCTGACACATAATGACTCTGTTATAGTTAACAAGTCGCTTAACTTCTCAGTGTCCCAAGATAACTGTGTAAGACTGTATGTTGATGAAAGTAGTTGCCAGTCTCTATTGATAGAGAGACTTCCTCTCTGGAAATTCCTGATACTGATGAAATCACAATTGCTATTTTTTTAAGGCTGTTTTTATAGAAAACTCTTAACCTGAAGCAGAAACAACCCAAATTAATTCTATACGGTAGAGATGCTAATATTAATCTATAAAGGCATACTCATTTTCAATATAGTAGTACTTTTTGAAGTATTGAGGTTACCTTAGCAACAATTAGCCTCTGACTCTTTTGAATTGCTTCTTTCAAAACAGGACCCTATTTCTTTCCAATGATTATGTAGCATTTTATATCAGTATTTTATGAGAACTGAATTATATTTAAAGCATATACAAATTATTTTGTAGGGTTTTGTTTTCTTTTTTGCCTCATCTCTATATTTTAAGTAGAACTGTACAGTAGCATACTGAATTAAATAAAAAACTATATTTTCTAAAAGTTTTGTTTTATATTTATTACATCAAGTTTGAGGTATTTTAAGAAATGTTTTACCAAAAGTCTCTAGGGAAAGTATGTACATAGTTATTGGTTTTCCTTTATTGTATAGGATAAGGAATACCTTTTTTGTTGCAGGACATAGGGATACTAGACTATTGGTTTGTAAGCTGTTATGGGAATGTAGATTTTTAAGATCTTCCCTGCCCCTAGGTTAAGTGCACCTGGAGCTTGTGGTGGGAGGCTTGTTTTACAGGAGATACTTTGTGATTGGGCAGTGGGTCAAGAGGGTTGTTACATTCTCTGAGCCAGGAGAAGGCTATATAATCCCTTATGTGAGGCGTTGTTTTGGGGCTCACTTTGAGAAGTGTTGTGTGATTTAACCAGATGAGACCCTGGGCAGCCGTTGAGAGCCCCCTGGCTTTGAAAAACCCAGATGTTGCTGCTTCCCTCTCTGGTGACTGACTAGGTATGGATGTAATGGTTGGACAGTTGGAGGCCTGTCTGCTTGAAATGTTTCTGTTTGCTCATGATCTCTGTATACTCTGAAGTTTGGGGTGCTTTTTCCCCTGAACTAGGTAAATGATATGTTTGATTGATTAAAGCAAGATCATTAACCCATTTTGAGTTGCTTTCCTTTAGTAAAGCAGATCTAAGAACCTGTGTTGGCAGCCACCCTGGGAATGCTGGGGTGCTTGCTGCTACATAAGCAAATTTCAATGAAATGAATTCTCCCCTTCCTCCCCTCCCCATTCAGATAAACAAACCAACAATTTGGACTATTTGTGGAAAGTTATTTAGTTCTGAAGGTTAATTATCAGTGTTTGGGTTGCAAAAGCCTATTTTGTAGCACTCAAAATTTAGAAGCACTTTATAGACTTTGGGATTTTCCTTTTGCTATTGTTGTTTCTCATTTCTGAATCATAAGGATTCTTTTTCATCCTGGAGAATCTCCTGGCTTCTTCAATAGGATATAAGTGTTTTGAAGGCAGAGAAACTTTTTTTTTTGTTCTTGTATCTGTAGTGCTTAGCATATAAGTACTTAATAAGTGTTTGGTTTCATTGAATTTATATCAGCTCCAGCAACATAGCTACCATCTTTCTTTTATTTCCATAATTATATAGTAGCTTATATCAGTGGTGTCATACTCAGATATAAATGGATTCCTGCAAGCTGTATATTGACTTAGTAAACTGCAAATTAATAGTACCTGCTTTGTTGTATTCTTACTTTTTTTGTTAAATGTTTCCCAATTACATTTTAATTTGATTCAGGCTGTACTCAGGATTTGGGGCTATGAGTTTGATACCTCTGGCATATAACACAGCTAGCTAGGTTACAACAGCACTCTTTCTAGTATATGCCCATAGTTTAAGTTTTAATGTTATTTTCATTTTTGGGGGGAGAGGGCAGTTGGGGTTAAGTGACTTGTCCAAGGTCACACGGCTAGTTTTTGTGTTAAGTGTCTGAGGCCGGATTTGAACTCAGGAACTCCTGACTCCAGGGCCAGTGTTGTATTCACTGTGCCACCTAGCCACCTCCTAAGTGTATTTTTTAAATGAAAAAAATTCATTAATGTATTGAGGAGAAACATTTTATAAAGTTTATAGGAGAAGGAAAACATTGGTAAAAATTGTATTGCTCTTTTAATTAACAGGCTTTTTTTTTTGGCTTTATTTGGTTAGTAGTCAATAAATATTTATTAATGAGGATACAAATAAGAAAAACAGTCCCTGTCCTCAAGGAGCTTACAATCTAATAGAAGACAGTACACAAAAGGAAGCTGTAGGTGAAGTGGGGGATCACCAAAGCTTCCCAGCAGTATGTTTGTGGAATTGAAACCAAGCAGAGCAGCTGGTGGGAAACGAAGGTTTGGGAATTCTAAGCTCTCTGTAAAGGGAAGCTTTAGAGAGAACTTTTTTGTTTTGTTTTGTTCCAGTTAGAGAAGAGAGGCAACTAAGTAAGGATAGTGAGGAAGTGTTGAGTACCTTAGTTGAAGCAGTCTTCGTGATGATGAGATTTCTAATGATGATCTCATGTGGAACAGCATGATACTCCTGGAATGGAAACCAAACAGAGCATTGGTGGGAAATGAGAAGTCTTTTTTGTTGGCTTTTAGTACTACTAAAGTTTTTATTCCTTTGTTCATTGAGTGGATTTTTACTGAGTTTCTATGTGTAGTACACTGTGCTAGATGTTATGGGGCATATAAAGAGTATTATAAGTGGTTCCTTCTTTCACAGATCATTGTGTTGATAGCAGGAAGAATGTGAAAGCAAAAAAGACATAAAGTTGCTATAGTTTTAATGTGTATCAAAAATTTTGAAAAATTAAGTAAATGATCATTTTTGCATGAAAGAAAATATCTTTGGTTTGGATAACTTTCACAACTATCCTTCAAGTTGGTCAGAAAATGCTTTTAGTAAGATCCTCATCATACATAGAATAAATTTTTACATGAATATCATTCAGGAGATGAAAGCAAAAAGTTTTTCTATAATCCAAGGAATTAAATTCTTTTCTCCTGGGTCTTCTAAAATGTGATCAATAATTGGAAGAAAGCATACTGCTTTTTTCTTTAGTTTCAGGAAGGAACTGACAATTTAGTTTTCTCTTCCTTAACTATTAAAATCCAAAGTATGCTAGATACTTTGTTATACCATCACTCTCTTTTTCCATTATTTTTTTTAAATCTTCAAAATCATTTATTCATGTCTTTTCTTGATTTATTGATATGTTAAGTAGTAGCTATATTAAGAAGTAAGTTTGTCATTCTTCAGTTTTATCTTGCAAGTCTTTTTTTTTTTCCATCCAGTGATTAATATTGTTTGTTGTTTAGTAGTTTGGAAAGGAATTATTCATATTTTTATTTCAGGTCAGGCAGAGGACGGAAATTAAGTGGAGATCAAATAACTTTGCCAACCACAGTGGATTATTCACCAGTTCCTAAGCAGGTGACTTCTGCAAAGGGTTCACTTGATTTAACTAATTCTCATTTAAATAATTATTGTTGCATATAAATTTGATTTCTTTTTGTGGTTAACATGATGTTATTCAATTACATTTAGTCAGAAGTTGAAGACTGGAGCTCCTGGGATGAAGATGCACCCACAAGTATAAAGATTGAAGGAGGAAATGGAAATGGAACAGCACAACAAAATACAATGGAACAGTTGGAACCTGACTATTTTAAAGACATGGCACCAACTATAAGGAAAACACAGAAAGTATGTCTGTGGAACTCAGTGGAATTATTTGGAATTGATTAATTATATTTAAAAGAGTTTGTAATTGAAAATGTTTTCTTATTCTAATTAGAATTGTCTAACAAAGAAATCATAGAAAGCCCTTTCCTAATTAAGCTCTTGATGATGAATTTTTTTTGGTGGTGGTGGTGGTTGTTTTTCTCTAAAGCCCTGTCCCAGTGCCCCATTATGTTGTGGAGGCAACCTGTATTCTTGAAGGGTATGCTAATTAAGTTTAAGCTCTGGTAAGCCTTGTGCTAGAAAGGCTGTGAGTATGAGCCCTATGATGGGCTGTTGTCCCTTGTTGAAGGAGCAACCTACTTATGTTTTAGAGATGTTCATCACCAGGTTGTCTACAAGGTAATGATTTCTTTGGTTACAACTTACAAAAACCATCTAGCCAGTACTGATATTAGGTTAGTAATCACTGTTGAGTGAGAGAGTAATCACAATGAAAAATAAAAGGTTTTGTATTTGTAAAATGACAACTACCACAATAATAATAATTAATGTTCATATATTATGCACAAAACATAATTTTATTGCACAGGTACTAAACAATTATTATATCATTAATAATAATTATATCATTATATCAGATGTCATTATATCTGAACATCCCTGGGAGGTAAGTGCTAGTATTATCCCCATTTTACTGATAGGGAAATTGAGGCAAATAGAGGTTAAGTGACTTGCCTAGGGCCACACAACTAGTAAGTGTCTGAAGCTGGATTTGAACTCAGGTCTTCCTGACTCCAAGCCCAGTGCTCTATCCACTGTACCACCTACCTGCCTCTTTATATTTGTTGAAATAAATAAGCCATAATTATTTTCAACATTTCTGTATCAGGATTCACCTTTTAAATTTTGTTCTGTATAACTGTGTTTTCCATCACATTATAACACACAACTGACCTACTGTGAGCTACAATTGTGCTCTGAATTGTTTCTTAAATAGTAGTGTTAAATATGTGCTAAATCAGCCATTCTTATCCTATCCCTCTTAAGAAATAGAAGATATTTTAAAGAATTATTTTTGCACAGAATTTTTTTAAGTATATCCACTTTGGTGGGCATCTTCCATCAGCTGAATATTTATTAAACTTTTTCCTGGATGTTAATTTTATGTTTTTGGAAAGGATTAATTAAGTTCCAGAAATATGCAGTACTAATTAAGAGAATTACTCATTTGACAATATATGACCCAGCATGTTTGCATTTAAAGCAGAATGGTGGAGTGAGAGAATCTGTGATTATATATCCTGGTGTGGCCTTAGGAAAGCCACCTACCTTTTTGTGTTTCAGTATCCTCATTTGTAAAATGAGGGGCCTGGACTAGATGGTTTTTAAGATGCCTTGGAGTTCTAAACCCCGTGACCCTAAAAAGCAGCATAGACTCTTCCTACTATTTAATGAGACATTTGTGTAATTACTACTTGATACTTTTTGTATCTTTAAGTGACTATGTCCATATTGTGAATCAAAAATTACAGTGTTTTGTATAATTTATATGCTTTACAAGCTGATTTATTTACAATTCAACAAGTAAAAAAGTCCCAATTGTATTCAATGTTATCTTTCAGATTATTATAAAGAAAAGAGAACCATTAAATTTTGGCATCCCAGATGGTACTACAGGTTTCTCTAGTAGATTAGCAGCTACACAAGATATTCCTTTTATTCACCAATCTGTAAGTATTCTGGTAGAATTTTTTTTATGGGAAAAAAAGTAATTACTATGACTGTCTGTGAAGACAGTTACAGCAAGAGAAATTCTATGCCTGCCATAGACAAATTTGGCATTTGTATTCTTTCTAGCCTTTTATAAGAATATATTTTCATAAAATATTGAGGTCTTCGTTTATGCATACACATTAACAGTGGGAGGATACTGAATGTTATACTCAGAATTCTTTTCTTTAAATTAGTGGTGACTAATCAAAAGATTTTTCACTTAAAAAAGTGAAGGTATAAGTAAATTAAGTTTGCATCTTTTCAAAAGCTTTTTGATATGTAAGATATAGAATTTGTACTTTTATGCATGTTTTCAATTTTAGAGCCTCAAGTATTACAAGACATTAGAATGTATGAATATTCCTTTACATCAGTAAAGCATTATTCTATGGAATAATTGATAAATTTGAGCAATTTTAGGCTACTTCATATAAGAAAATCTAATTAGTTTTGTTCTGTTACTGCCCCAGACTAGGGAACTATTTGATAACATTTTAGAATATTCCATGTTATTCTAATTCATTATTTAGGCTTTCAGGTGTTTATGGTTGACTGTGCATCCCCATGCTCTCTCCTCAATCAGTGACTGTTTTACTGAGCTATGTGTAGTCTGAGCCTTTTAAAGTTATGATTAAATAAAGGAGGGATGGTACATGGTTACCTTGTTGATTTAATATATTTTTATTTTTGAGAGTCTTGGTAAGGGATGGAGTAGGATGAAGTAACCTAGGAAATAGTCAAAGAGAAGCTAAAGACTTTCAAAAACTTGTCTTCCTCACCCTCCATAAAATTACATTCCTTACCAATTAAATATTATTTTAGGTTAAGAAATTGTTCGTTCATTTTTGTTCAGTCATTTTCAGTTATATCTGAACCTTTGTGATGCTTTCTGGGATTTTCTTGGCAGTGATATTGGAGTGGTTTGCCATTTCCGTCTCCAGCTCATTTTCTAGATGAGGAAATTGAGGCAAACAGGGTTAAGTGACTTGCTTAGGGTCACACCGCTAGTAAGTGTCTGAGGCCAAATTTGAACTCAGGAAGATGACTCTTCCAGACTCCAGCCCCTTCTGTACCACCTAAGTGCTGCCAAAAGAGAATCTAGCAGGAACCTAGAGGCACTGAGGCCAGGCACGCCACTCACACAAGCCAAGGTTCTGGGAAAGATTGGTATCAGAGTAGAGAAATACCTGCCAGAGCCTGGGACAACAGGGGTCATCAGGCCTACACCAGCCCCATGGTGTTATCTGACTTGGTCTCTCATTGCCACCAATATCCAGAGCACTGCTCCTTTGTTCATTCATACATTAATGTGAATGATTATATTCATATAATCAGATCCTACATAATTCTGTATTCAGAGAATAGGACCTTAATTTTGTTGATGAGGAGAAAGGGTATATTCTCAAGGGCAGGATTAAGTGATGTAGACTGTGGACAGTCACAGTGGGTTTCTGGAGAGCATGGAAAGGATACAGAAGATGAAAAATGAAGTTAGAAAGGGAGATAGAGTATGAGAATGATCCTAACAGTTTCTAATATGCCACTAAAAATGACTTCTGATAGCCAGAGCAAGGTATTATGATGAGTTTAGAAGATTGTAAAATGTGTGCTTCACCAAATTTAATCATATTATCACCTAAGAGGCTGTTAGTCAAAGACCTTCTGGTATCCCTTTGGAGTAAAGACATAGAAACATGATGTACTCTACATTCTACTATCCATCTTCTATCTAGTGTCCAGCAAATGTCCTGTTTTATGGCACCCTTTCACAAATGCTGAAGGGTCTGCTGTAGCTGGAATTCTTCTTTCATTGTTTCATGATGTCCTCTCTTACCTAACAGTTGTTATGAAGAAAGGACTTTTCACTGGTATGTAAAAGTGAGTTGCAAGTACTAACTTTTTTTCCCTCTGGTAAAAGGAAATAAAGGGAAATCATTTACTAGTAACTGTTAGGTTTTCAGGGTCTGTCTTATAACTGATCTAGTTTTAAGTCTAAAATAATATCATAGTGCTTGACCTAAATGGAGTAAAGACAAGGAAGTTGAAGCAATCGATAATATCAAATTATATATTTGTACATAGCATGGCTCTAGTTTAAAAAGGCTGTTGGCCACTGTTCCATATAATAAACCACTAATTATATGTTGCCTTGAGGCATTCTTATGTTCCACAGAAGTGTTTTGGAACCCCATGTATTATCACTGATTTTTATAGTTTTTTTTCTTTCTATCATCTTCTTATAATTACTTGCTTTTTTTCTTCTTTACTATAGCCTGAATTAGGTGATTTGGATACCTGGCAGGAGAATACAAATGCATGGGAAGAAGAAGAAGATGCAACCTGGCAGGCAGAGGAAGTCTTGAGGTAAAGAACATTACTACCACTTGGCATAAAAAGTACATGAAGGGGAATCATATGAAAAGACCTGAAGAGAGGCCTGGAGAAACCCAATCATGGAGGGCTTTAAATTCTAGACTACAGGTTTTATATTTTATTCTAAAGGAAAAAGGGAGCCTCTGAAGATTTTTAAGCAGGAGAGTTGACATGGTCAGATTTGTGTTTTAGGACTTTGCATTTGGCAGCTGTCTTGGTTTGTTTTGAGAAGGAAGAGACTAGAGTCAAAGAAACTAATTAGAAATTATTGCACTGGGCCTTGCAAAAGGGGCTGAGGTCTTAAACTATGAGAGTGGTTGCATGAGTGGGAATAAGGGCATGGATGTGAGATTTTATGATGGTAGAATTGAATAGCCTTGGCAATTTATTGATTCAGAAAAGGATGAAATTTCAGATATGTATGACTAGAAGGAGGATGATAGTTTCCTCTTAGGTCACTATCTTTGGGATATCTTTTACTCTTTCCTTTCCTTCATCTTTCATATTTAGTCAGTTACCAAATCCTATTACTTCTCCTTCCCAAACATCCATTATATCTATCTGCTTCTCTCTCTTCCCATTGCTACCACTCTAGTCACAAGGCCTTTTAACAATTCAATCATACTATTGCAATATCTTGTTTGTAGAACTTACTACATCTATTTCCTGTCCTTTCCAAGTATAGGATCAGAGGTCTAGAGCTGAAAGGGATCTTAAAGACCCTGTAGTCTAACCCCTTCATTTTATAGATGAGAAAACTGAGACCTAGAAAATTTGACTTGCCTGAAATCACAGAGGTAGTAAGAATCAGAGGCAGAATTTGAACATAAAGTCCCTTCTGTTCCAGAGTCAGTGCCCCTTCCATTCTACCACATGGCTTCACACATCTTTTGTATTACTCTCTTTTTTTTTCTTTTTTCCAAATGCTTTATTAACTTCTGATTTACATCATTCATTTCCGCCAGATTTTGAGTTACAAATTTTCTCCCCGTTTTTCCCCTACCCACCCCCCCAAAATAGCAGTCCCACAGGATATCCCCTCCTCCAATCTTCTCTCTCCCATATTTTCTCCAGTACCCTTTCGACTTTTCCAGTGGATCTCTATGCCCCAGTGCCTGTATATCTTATTTCCCAATTACATGTAAAATATTATTGATAATAGTGTGTATATATATACATATACACACACACACATACATATTTAATTTTAAAACTTTGAATTCCAGATTCATTCCCTTCCTCCCTTGTCACCCACACTTACTGGGAAGATAAGCAGTTCAGTTTAGGATGTACATGTGTGGCTAATGCAAAACAGTAACATAGTGGATATATTGTAAAAGACTGACTATATTTCCCTCCCTCCTATCCCACCTCCCACTTGTTCTATTCTCTACTTTGATCCTGTCCCTTTTCAAAAGTGGGTGCTTCCAACTTCCCTCCCCGCCAGCCTGCCCTCCCTTCTGTCACCCCTCTCTCATCCCCTTCCCCCCCCTACTCTCCTGTAGGGTGAGATACCCTACTTAGTATGTATTTCATTCTCTCCTCAAGCCAAATTCAATGGGAATAAGGTTGGCCCTTTCCCTTTTGCCTTCCTATTCTTCCCCTCCATTGTAGCCATTTCCCCTTGCCTCTTCTGTATGAGATAGTTTACCCCATTCTGTCTCTCCCCATCTCCTCTCATTATATTCCTCTCTCACCTCTTAATTTCACCTTTTAAGTATCATCCCTTCCTGTTAAATTGGTCCTGTGCTCTCTATCTATGTATACCTGTAAACATGTATACACACATTCACATATGTATTCATATGCCCATATACCCTCATATATATATTTCTATTCCCTTCAACTACTGAGAAAAGTTTCATAAGTTACAATTATTGTTTTTCTATGTAGGAATGTTAATAGTTCAACTTTGATAAGTTCCTTATGATTTCTTTTCCCTGTTTACCTTCTCTTGCTTCTTGTATCTGAATGTCAAATTTTCTGTTCAACTCTGGTTTTTTCAGCAAGAATGCTTGAAAGTCCTCTATTCCACTGAATGACCATATTTTCCCCTGAAACATGATACCCAGTTTTGCTGGGTAGGTGACTCTTGGTTTTAATGCCAGCTCCTTTGACCTCTGGAATATCATATTCCAAGCCCTTCGATCCCTCAGTGTAGAAGCTGCCAGATCCTGGGTTATCCTGATTGTGTTTCCACAATATTCAAATTATTTCTTCCTGGTTGCTTGTAATATTCTCTCCTTAATCTGGGAATTCCAGAACCTGGCTATAATATTCCTAGGAGTTTTCTTTTTGGGGTCTTTTTCAGGAGGTGATCGGTGGATTTTTTCAACCTCTATTTTGCCTTCTGATTCTAAAACATCAGGGCAGTTTTCTTTGAGAACTTCCTGGATTATGATTTCTAGGTTCTTACTTTGATCATGGCTTTCAGGTAGTCCAATAATTTTTAAATTATCTCTCCTGGATCTATTTTCCAGGTCAGTGGTTTTTCCCATGAGATATTTCACATTGCCTTCTATTCTTTCATTTGTTTGGATCTGTTTAACAGCATCTTGATTTCTCATAAAGTCACTTGCTTCCATTTGCTCCAGTCTAATTCTTGAAGCCATGATTCTCCTCATTGAGCTTTTGAGATTCTTTTTCCATCCGGCCAATTCGACTTTTTAAGGCATTCTCCTCCTCATTGCCTTTTTGAGCCTCTTTTGCCATTTGAGTCAGTCTGTTTTTTAAGGTATTATTTTCCTCAGTCAGGCTGTTGACTCTCATTTCATAATTTTCTTGCATTGTTCTCATTTCTCTTCCCAATTTTTCCTCCACTTCTTTTATCTGCTTCTTAAGGTTCTCTATGGCTTGTAACAAGCTCATATTTTCCTTTGAAGCTTTTGGTGCAGGAGTTCTGACTTCACTGTCTTCCTCCTGTTCCATGCTTTGCTCCTTTTTGTCCCCAAAATAGGAGTGTAACGTTGGAATCTTCTGTCTGCTTTGTTTCCTTTGCCTGGTCATCGCCCCTCAGTCACTTGACTCCTGGGCTTTTTGCCACAGTAGGCCTCTGCCAGCAGACAGGGGAGCTTTCGTCTCAAACACTGGGGTTTTCTCAGTTGCCAGAGGTATTAGATGAATACCCTCTCTGAGGTCTCCACATACTCTGGCAAGCTGGACATACGCCCCAGGACCTCTACCCTAGACT
This sequence comes from Petaurus breviceps papuanus, assembly GCF_028583685.1. NCBI lineage: Eukaryota > Metazoa > Chordata > Mammalia > Diprotodontia > Petauridae > Petaurus > Petaurus breviceps. The sequence goes on along the minus strand of NW_027187460.1, from coordinate 50,388,580 downwards.
GCAATCCAGATCTAAGCAGGTTAAAACAAGAGCAATTACTCCTCAGACTGGTGCTTGGTCCCCCTACACTCTGCAGGCCAGGAGCTGAAGCTGCCATGTGATGCTGGCTGGCTGTGCCGGGGCCTCAGTGGCTTCTTGCCCCAGGGGCAAAACCCATGCACTCCCACTTACTAGTCCCAAAGTCCAGACTGCACTGACCTCTCACTTTGTCCTTCACATCTGTGTGTTGATAAATCTGGAAACGGGCACAGCTGCTGCTGATTTAGCTTCCCTCCGGCTGGTCAAGCCCGCCCTGGGGCTAAAGCCTCTGTGTGGGGCTGGGCTTGGCTCCCACAGTGCTGCACTAGCCAATTCCTGCCGGCCTGCTAGGTTAGCTTCTTTGTGTCATTTTGTGGGTTTTGCAGCTCCAAAGTTTGTTTAGAGTCCCCTTTTTACATGGATTGGGGAAGGTGGAAGTAGGAGCAGCAGGGACATCCTGCTTCTACTCTGCCATCTTAGCTCTCTACTCTCTTTTAACATTAACTATCCCTTGCAACTTCACATCATCTGGATATGTAAAAAGGATACCACCTATATTATTATGTAAATAACTGATAAAACTATCAAACTAGGACTAAGGACAGCTCTTGCGGTCCTTCCCCTTCAAGTTTATATTAAGCTATTATTCACTACTCTTAAGATTCTTAGTCTCAGTCTAAATTGTCCTTTCTGCTAACTGGTATCTTTCCATCTTATCATGAGAAGGTTGTGATGTGAATTGCCTTGCCAGAATTCTGGTAGATGATGTCTAAAGCATTTTACCACTCTATCTGAAACCCTGTCAAAAAGGAAATAGTCTCATATAACTTGTTCTTAATGAAGCCATTCCAGCTGTTATTGATCACCATATCCTTTCCAACTACTCACAAACCATCCACTTTTGCAAGAATTGAAACCTGTCTTGCTGGCCCATAGTTTCTAGACTCTTCATTTTTCCAAGATGTCACTCTCTTCTCTTTACCAAAAAAAATATTGAATGCTTTGCTTTTCTCCAGTTCTACAATACTACTTCTGTTTTCTACAGGGTTGGACTAGGTGGTCTCTGTAGTCCTTTCTGACTCTGAGAGTTCTCTCATAGCCAGAAAAAGTAATTTCCCCATAATAGACTTTCCCATACTTTCCTTTAATAAAGGTTCATTGGATTGAACCTGAATTATAGTATTTAGTAAGAAGAGAGAGATGCTTTGGAAATCTTTCAGCCCAATAGAAGGGTGAGTAGTTATTAAAGTCATTATTGCTATTTATTGAAATAGAGAAGTGAGAGGAGATGGAAAGAGATTGGGAAAGGAGGAGATGAGGAAAGTTAATAAGTTTTGTAGGTAGATGTTCTAATCTGGCAAGATATCACTGCCATTAGATATTTTGATGAACTCTCCAGAAATATTAAAGCCCTTTTTTTTTGCATTTAGAAATAATATTTCTGGTTTTATTTTCAAATTTCAAAATTTGTTTTTGAAATAAATATTTATTATGGAAGCATAAAGGTTTTGCAATTGTAGAAAGAAAATGATAGGTTTAATTTTATTTTTAAGAACTTCTTTATTCTAAACTTAATTTAACAAATTAGATCAGCATTTTCGTATACAAAGTGTAACAGAAAAAACAGTCCATGAAACTGTGATTCTGTCATATACAACTTATTTTTCCTTTAAGAATATAATAAATTCAAAATAATATACGTTATAGAAATTTATTTTGAACCTTAGTCAGAATTCCTGAACAACTAAAGGATTGCCTTTGTTGATTAGGAGTGTCATCCCACAGTACCAAATAAAAATTAAAACTAATTTATTTAGCCAGCAGAGGGAGCCATATAACAGCTGAAACTACTGTTGTGTATCCTTAAGGATTTAGTCCTTGGATATAAAGATTATTCTTTTTCTTTTTAAGTGCACTATTTTAAAAAATTATACATGTTAATAACACCAAGAATTATCGATATTTAGTCAGAACATGGAAGATTACATTTTAATTCAGAGAAAATAATTTGCATATGTAAACTGAAAATTTTATATTAGATACATCATGTAAGAGGATGACACATTTAATTTTTGCTTCATGTTATTTATTTTTAACCTTTGGATATTATCCTCACATTATATGTGATTTAAATCATCCTGAAGACAAAAACCTGAGGAGTTTTACAATTTCAGTTAAGGGTAACCCTAATGAGACTTTTACATATGGTTATGAATGTATTCTAAGTGTAGAAGCATTGTCACATTGAATATAGCTAATTCAAATCCTCCCCTTCCTCCTCAATTTCCCAATATAGTTTTTAGGTTCTTCTGTTAATCATTCAGTAAGTATTTTTAAAGCTACTACTCTGTGACAAGAGAACATAAGGGCATTGCCAATTAACAGATGATGTTTAGGTAAACAATGCTACAAGCTCTGAGCCAGAGAGTGATAATGATTTGAGTTGTGATATGCCTCTGCCAGCTCAGAGGGACCTTTGTAAGTTATAAAAGTATGTTTCAGCCTCCTAAGACCTTCTGGTGAGCATTAGATAGGAAGAGGAATACTATCTTTGGGTCCCAAAGGATGGAAGCCATTCATAATATAACCCTGCTTGCACAGACAAAAACATTTAATTCAACAGATATTAATTACTTGCTATGGCTTTTGGTGCCAATAACACTTTTATTTATTGCAATTAACTGATATTGAGCTCACTGAGCTTAGAACCAGGAATACTTGAGTTCAAGTCCCCCTTCAGACACACACTGTGACCTTGAACAAGGCACTTAACCCCTCAATGTTCTAGACAACTTTGTAAGACTATAAGTTTCAGTGAAGGTTCTAACCTGCATTGTTAGAGGGAATTTCTCACCCAGGAGTTCCCTATAGGAATAGGTCTACCTAACCCCTATGCCTATCCTTTAGTTCATAATCTAGTTATCTCTTAGTTCTGATGGTGATTATTCAGTTTGCAAATATAACTTTACCTTATATTTCCCTTGGTTACCCCCTTTTGGGGGCTGGGGTTTTTTTTGTCCTTAATCTTTTTCTATATTAGTAACAATATCAAGGATGTCTTGAATACATATATAGATCATTCTCATATTTTATACAGATGAGAATAGTAAGTAGATGAGTCAGAGGCTACTTACTTATGTTTTCCCAATCACCTTCTTTTGGTAGTAATATTGTCCATACACTTTAAAATCTCTTCTTCCTCCTCCCTCCTTTTCTCCTTTTCCTTTTTTTCTCCTCCTCCTTTCTCCACTATCCCTTTCAGAGAACCTTGAGAATCAAATTTCAGCACCCTTAACATTGTTCCTCCTACATGGATTTCCTTTGTGTGTACTTTCTCTGATCAGATTATGTTGCTGTTTTCATCTTCTTTAGTGTCTCTCAGTCAGCTAGCATTTATTAAGTGCCCCCCCCCATGTGCCAGGTACCATGCTAAATGTTGGTGATACAAAGGAAAGCAGTCATCTTTTATCCTTTTCCCTATTAAATCTTAAATTCTCTGGGATAAATACCTCTAGGTCCTTCAATCCCCATATGGCATGGTTTTTAATCCCCTCTCCATCTTGATTGCCTTCCTTTGAACATGCTATCTTTAAGTTGGTTAGTTTCCTTCCTAAAATAATGCATCCAGGATTGAATACAATACTTCAGGTATAGTCTCACCAGGTCAGGATACAGAGAAAGTACAATATCATTAAACCCTTTCTGGACATTTTATTTCTATTGATTCAACCTAAGATCACAACATATTTGTTGCTGTGACACCTGGTATAATTGGTAACCAGTAATACTCAGGAAACAATTTCTCATCCACACACACTGTCACTGACTGATTATATGTTGAGCAAATCACTTAAGTACCATGCCTCAGTTTCCCTGTCTGTAAAGTGCAGATTAATATCACACTCCTACACGAATGTTATAAAGATAAAACTAAGATGATATGAAGGTTAAAATGGGATGATGGATGTGAAACATTGCATTATCTAGGCCTATAATTTATCAGCTTTTTTTTGTTATTAGGGATAAAGATGTTTCCCCTCGAGGAATGCTTATAGCTTTAGGGATATGTCATTTTTGAAATATGAGAAAATACATGTTTGTTTGTTTTTTCAATTTTAGACAGCAGAAAATAGCTGACAGAGAAAAGAGAGCAGCAGAACAACAAAGGAAGAAAATGGAAAAAGAAGCACAACGACTAATGAAGAAAGAACAGAACAAAATTGGTGTGAAACTGTCATAACAGATGTTTGACATTTCCATTTGAAGGATTTTGAGCTCCACATTATGAGCATCATTTGTATGAGTTTAAAAGTATTTTTAGAATACAAACAAGCTGCTTGATTTTGATGTGTTCATCAGGCCTTCCTGGATACCAGGATTCTCCCATCGCCACTTGAACTGCTAGTAGATGGGACTTAAACAAAATGAAAAGACTTATAAGACATTATTTTTCTTCAGTATCTTCCAAACATATGAGAAAGTTGATTGCTGCAGAGAAATTATTACAAATGGGATATACCAGTAACTCTTCAAGTTCATATTTCTAGCTTGGAAAAATTGGGTGTAAATAATTTTCTGGTGGGAGAACCTGCTCTGCTGTCTATTATGCTTTCATTCAATGTGTGTAAAAAATGAAATAAACAATTTTAAAGAATACTTTGTCTACATGGTTACTTATCCTGAATCACATGTTTTACAATGTGGCATATACATGTTTCCTCTGATTTGGAGTGGTATGGTTAATGTCAAAATTTCATAGAGCATTAAGAGATGTGAGAATTTTAATTTTGTTGAAGAAAAGCCATTGAATGCTTAGTTTTCTTTCTAGATTGTCATATAGAGTTTCTGCATCAAAGATTTTTGGTAGAAAGTGTTGTAATACATAGCTGATACATGTAATATGTAGCTAAATTTTTCTGTACCTCAGTTTCCTTATTTCTAAAATGAGTGTGTTAGACTATATAATTTTAGAGTTTCCTGCAAAGCTATAACATTTTTCAATTTTACCAAATTTATATTGCATGTGTAGCATATGGACAAATAACAAGTCAGCTGCAGTTGTGGCAGGCATTTTTACATTTGACATATATTTCAATAAATCTCTAGTAGAATTTCTGTTTAGGGTTTTAGAGATAATATGTCTTAATTACTTTAGTCCCCCAGATCCATCAATTTAACCTTTACATATTCAGAAAGCTTTTAGTTCTAATATTTTGAAACATAATAATGGGTTTTTAGTATTAACTGCATGCATTTGACATAATACAAGTTTCCTATATTAACTATAAAAATATTGTCGATTCATTAAATTATTTATAAAGTAAATCAAGATAACTTTTGCCATATAGGATTTAAATATCCTTCTGAATTAACTTATTCTGAATCCCAAGCATCATTTTGATTGATAAGTTTTAATATTTTTTTAATTTAAAAGTTTGAGTGGTTACTAAAGATCCACTAGTTTCTGTACTAGAGCTAAAATGTAATACCCAGGGTAATTGATCCGTCCTAAAATATCTTTGGAACTTTTCATTGTGTTTTTTTCCTCAACTCTGTTTCTCACTTCCAAACATAAAGAGCCTTAACAAAATATGCCAGTTTAATAAAAGTTATATTCTCTAGTGTAATTGTAAAGCCACACAAAAAAATTAATCAGAATCTGACTGGATTTTTATGGATGGAGGATCTGTCAATGATCTGTTAAGTTTCCAACACCTATATATGTGGTTATTGGTTTTACACAAAGTTGACTTTAAAAAATAAAATCCCTTTTGTTGAAGCCCCAAACAGCACCTTCAGAAAGTCAAATTAAGTATCTGGAGAAGTTTTTCTGCCATTGAATTTCCCGTCTTAGAATCTCAGTATTTTGCAACAATTTTTCTGTTCATTCTCCACCCCTCTCCCCCAACTCAGTTATTGTTTGGGTTATGTACATTGCCAAGATTTTAAAATCTAGTTTAAAGTTTTCTATTTAAATTAATCCACCAATAAATGTTTAGTGACTGGCAATGTAGTATTTGTGCTAATTACAGGAAATACAAAAAACTATATTCCATACCTTCAAGGAACTTACAGGGGAGAAAACATGTACATATAAAAAGTACATCTTACAATAGGTATAGAGATATTCCTTCACCACTGATAAAAGTTTCCTCCCTATAGAGGAATGGCAAGCTAGTGAATGATGAGTGATGATTATTATATTATGAGTGATTATAATTATTATATAATACCTACATAATAAGTTCACAGGATTAAGAGAGGAGTCATGTAAAAGGTAACCTTGAGTCCTGAAAAAAATTTATCTCATTTGTTTTGTCTTTTTATCCATTTCAATGTATGTATCGTTGGATACCTGGGGATATTTTTTGCATGTCTTTTGGTGTAATTGTGTGTTTTCAAATAGTTTTCTATTGAAATCTGCATGTAGATGATAAACCCATGGACACTGACGAGGAGATCATGAAGTGAGGTAGTGTATAATGAAAAGAGTAGAGGTTCTGGACAGTACCTTAGGGGACTTCCACAGTTCGTGGGTGTGACAGGGATGAGGATCCCACAAAGAAATTTGAGGAGTTGGTGAAAAACCAGAAAAAGAACCAAAGGGAAAACAACATTACAAAAAGAGGAGAGTATCAACAGCGTTTAATGCTGCAAAAATGTCCAGAAGAATCAGGATTAAGCAAAGGCCATTGGATGAGGCAGTTCAAAAGATCACCAAAAACTTTGGAGAGGGCAGTTTCAGTTCAAAGATGAAGGTAGAAACCAGATGTTTCAGAATAAAGTAAGAGAGGAAACGGAGGTGGGGAGTAAGCTTGGATGACTTTTTCAAGGAGTTTAATCAGGAAAGGGGGAGGGCAGAAGAAGGAGTAAAATACAGAATGATAGCTCAAGGTGATGACAGGATAAAGCGAGAGGGGTTTTTTTTGTTCTGTTTTTTAAAGATTAGGGGGTGGGAGGGGCGCTGTGTCCAGTGTCTGGAATATACTCCCTCCTCACCTCTACCTTAATAGACTCCCTCTCTTCAAGATTTAGTTCAAGCACTAACTTACTTGATTTCCACTGCTCCCTGAAGTCTCCTTTCTTGCTGCCTACAAATATGCCTGTGTTTTTCTCATCCTTTAAAAAATATCCTTGCTTGACTACTACCCTTGCTAGCTATCATCCTCTATCTCTCCTTGGCTTCCTGGGTAAAACCCCTTGGGAAAGCCATCAATAATTGATCCCTTCACTCATCATTCACTAACTTGCCATTCCTCCATAGGGAGGAAACTTTTATCACTGGTGAAAGAAATATCTTTAGCAAGGAAGATAGAACACCAGGCCTAGAGTTAGGAGGATCTGGGTCTCAGTTAGACCCCAGACAGTTGACACTGTGTGACTGGGCAAATAACCCCATTGCCTTGCCATAAAAAATAATAAAAAAAGGAAGGAGGCCACCTTTTCCTTTAAGACTGAAGATAAAGGGGAAGATGGGAAAAGATATTGGAAGGTTTAGAACCTAGCAATAATTAGAGCAATTTTTTTTATAAGCATTGAAATTGGGAGGGGCAAAAATAAAAACATTATACATGTACTTTATGCGTGTGTTATGTTTTCCCTATTAGAGCAGAAGCTCTTTGAGGACACAGACAGTTTCACTTTTATCTTTGTATCCCCGGCATTACCACTGAGCCTAGGACCAAATAGGTACTTAATAAATTCTTATTGATCAATGATTTACAATGACTGTGCTATTTTAAAATTAGTTAATTTATGTTTTGACAACTCTCACTCTTTCAGTAGTGTAAAAATAACTGAGCTTAGCATTTATTTACCGTAGGGAGAATTATTAACCCAGGAAGTTAACCTTGTGGTACATTTGCTTGTTTTCTGCTTACCTAGTGAGCTAATCCTACCTTGGAATTATATTGTTCTCTCCTAGGACCTCACCCCACAAGCCAAGATTTCCCTTTCTGCTCAACTGAATTTTTCTTAAATTCTTCTATTTTTATGTCACTAGTTTCACAATGTTGGCTTAAGGGATGCTTGGCTGAGGCACCAAAATAACAAACTGTGGATCAAATTTAGAGATAGGAATAAGCAAAGGTGAGAGTTCATTAAGGGCTCAATTTTTGGAGAGAAGTCATCTCAAAGAGAAGGGGAAGGAATACGGCTGTGGACTTGAGAAGAGTTCTATCTTCCTGCTTTCCCATCAACCAACCTCCTGGCTTGAGAAAAAAAGTCCTCAATCTTTGCAAAGTGTGCTGGCTCCTGTAGCTGCAGATGGCTGTGTGGCACATCGGGGTTTAGTGAAAATATGAAGTGCCCCAGATGGTAGGGAGAAGTTAGCCTGGATTACCTTGGCTCAAGCTCCAGTCCTTGGCAATATTCCATATAAGTGACACATTCTCTCACTCTACTACATGTTAAAGAGGGAAATTCAGAAAACATTAAGTAGTCTTTGGTCACCCTAAATCGATTCTTTCTGCACTAAGGGCAACGTGAACTTCCCACCTTGTCACTTAGTTTTCAAAGATCTTAGCTGGAGGGACCCTTAGAGTTCAACTAGTTCAAGCATTACATTTAAGAAGGAAACTGTAGCCCGGAAATGACTTTCTTAACGTCATGCAAGTAGGTGGCAAGGATCATGGCAGGCAAAACAAGGAGGAAAGTGTTCTGAGGTTAATTAAAACTGCCTAACAATTAGAGCTATCCAAGACTGGAATAAGCTCTTTAGTAGGTAGCAGTTACCCCCTTCTTGGAATTTTTCAAGTAGAGGACATATGTGCATTTGTTGGGGAATTGTAGAGGGAATTCAATTATAGACATGAGTTGGATTATAGCGTCTCTGAGGTCTTTTCCACTCTCAGTTTCTATGATTCTGTGATTCTATCTTCCAAAGTACCTAGAGCTGTATATAGGAGGTGATTAATAAATATTTGAAGAAAGGGGATCCTGAAAAACAAAAATGAGGCAAGAGTACATTTTAGGAATGAAAGATGGCCAATGTGGGAATGCATATGGGTCCAGGGGATCACTGTTTAAGTATAGGAAACAACAGTAACACAGTTTTACTGGAATGTAGTATCTGTAAGGAGGGGATAATTTAAAAGAGGCTGAAAATTACGTTTGGAGCCATATTATAGAAGACATTAAATGCTAGGCTAAAGATTTTTGAGTAGAGGAGTGACATGTTCACATACATGACCTATGAAGATTATTTTGCAAAGAGTGGCTAATGCAAAGAATGAACTGGAAAGACTAGAGGAATAGAGATCACTTGAGGAAATATTATAATAGTCCAGGAAAGAGTAATGATTAGTTGACTAGGGTCCTAGCAGAGTGAATGGAGAGAAGAAGAGGTATGAGAAATGTTCTGGATTTAAGATAGAAAGCAGCAGGGGACAATCAAAGATGACTCCCACATTTTGAGGTTTAGGTGACTATGAGAATTTTAGTGCTATCAACTGACTGTTACATATTACCATATTTACTTTGAATGAATCACTTAACTTCCCTTGGCCTCAGTTTCCTCAACTGTAAAATTAGGGGGTTGATTCAGATGACCTTAAATGTCCCTTCTTTCTCTAAATCCGGAAGTAGAGAGGTTAATTGAAAAGAAGCAGCTCTTTTAAAAGTGTAGGTTTTATTAGTTTGGAATCTTTGAGATCTATTGTGGTATTCACACAGGAGAACCCTTTACATATAACATTTCAGGAATGTTTGAGGAGCGTACCAAAAATTAGGAAAGAAACATTGCTTATTAGGGCAGTTCCTTTATTTTGCAGTGAGGAAGTGTTACCAAGGACCTATTAGAACAATATTGATTGACCAAAGGATTAGAATGTTAATTTTCTGAATAAGGTAAATTCTCAGGTTTGCTGTAGAGTTGACAGTGGGATTTTGCACTGGATCTGGGGCCAGAAGAGCTGAGTTTGAGTGCTGACTCCTACGCTTAATAGTGATGTGATCTATAGAAATATCTTTGACCCAACTAAGTGCGTCAGTTAGATAGAACACTGGACCTGGAGTTAGAAAGACCTGAGGTCAAATTTGGCCTCAGATACTTTCTTGCTTTGTGATATTAGCCAAGTCACAACTTCTGTCTGACTCAGATTCCTTTACTGTAATGGGGATAATGATAGCACCTACCACACAAGGTTGCTGTGAAGATCAAATGAGATATTTGTAAAGTACCTGACATACAGTAGGCACTTAATGTAAATACTTGTTTCCTTCCTTTCATGAATGAGAATAATCTTGACATTTCTGCTTTCATATTATCTTTCACAGATGACCCTTATTTCATTCACACAACTACCAACCTAATTCAGGCTCTCATTACCTCTTAGCTAACTTATTGCAACAGTTTCCTAATTGGTCTCCCCAACTCACACCTCTTACCAGTCTAGGGAATCCCATACTCTATGGCCGAAATAATTTTCTCTTCAACAGAATTCTGACAATATGAGTTGCCTACTTCCTATTGACTCTAGGATAAAAAAAATATACTCCTCTGTTTAGACTTTAAAGCCCTAAACAAACTAGACCCAGCCTCATCATTCCCCTTTCTGCACTTATGGAGTGATCCAGTCATATTGGTATTATCTTTGTTTCTCAAACATGGTATTCCATCTCATCTGTGTGCACTAGCTATTCCCCATGGCTAGAAAGCACTTTCTTTTCTTCTCTTTTTAACCTTTGCCCAGGAATTCCTCTTTCTTTAAGATGCAGGTTAAACACCATCTTCTATATTTTCTTTCCTGATCCCCCAACTGCTAGTGCCACCTATTCTCAAACTACCTTGTATTTATCTAATTTGTATATATTTGTACCTGGTGTCTCCTCTATTAAAATGTAACTTCCTTTCTATTAGGAACTCTCTCATTCTCTGTACTTAATCTTAAGTACCTAGAACAATGCCTGGCACAAATGCTTGTTGATCAATAGATAGATTGATTCAGTAACTAATTCAAAATGCTGTGAGGAGCAAATTATATGTGTGTGTGTATACATACATAAACACAAATGTATGGCACTTTATAAACTATAAAGTACCATACAAATGTAAGACATTTTTGTAAAAATGAAGACTATAAAGGACGCAAGCTTTAGTATACCATCTAAACCAGGGCTTCCCATTTCCTACCCAATAATTTGGTTGAAATACTGAAAATAGTATTTTGATATAATTTATTTTTGTAATTTTATATATTATATTTTCTACATTTAAACACATTATTCTGAGAAGAGTTCCATCTATACACTTCACCAGACTACCAATGGGATCCATGACACCAAAAAAGTTAAGAATCTTTGCTCAGTTTGTATAACAATAAAGCATGAGTAAACAGATTTTCACAGAAAAGGACTAGGAAGTAGCTACAATATATTTCCATTTATCTTACCATTCTTGGTGGTTAGGAAATGTGGTTTTCTGATTAACTGAACATTCTAATCACTATGTGTACCATCCATGAACTGACAGTATTCAAAGAACTAAAAATACAATAAAATGTACTTTGAATCATGGAATCTCATACCCAGAAGGTACCTTATGTCCATCATTTAACACTAAAACTGCACTGAACATAATTTAATCTTTCAGTGAGCCAGAATGTCCTTGGGGATCTTTCAGTGCTTCAGCACCATCATTATGAATATCATAATGTAGATTGTAGATGTCAAGAGTAGAGGAGATAGGGTAGAATAGGTTCTGAGTCCAGGGCATATCCCCAAAGCAGCTTTTAAAAAAATAACTTACTGGTCTTCTATTCATTTGTCTCTCCTTAAAACCAGCATAGTTTAAAACAAAACAAAACAAAAAACAACTAAACTTTCCAGTTGTTTGTATTCTGGATAAATGGGAACTCTGATTTGCTTGCCTGGTCAGTGACTGCAACAGTCAAATCCTTTAGTCTATTGTTGCTTTCATTATTGAGGCTGATCTGACTCACTATGTAATTGTTCTTTGAAAAGCCTCAAGAAATGAATATCCAGGGAAAAGATTCCTGCCTTTAAAAAGGCCTTGGAAATAATTCCAAATCTTTCTAAATGAAAACCCACAAGACAGAGAGAGGAACAGACCCAAGTGCTCCTCAGACTGAGTATATGATAAATGCAAATCTCAGACTTTCCCCTCTCCTCCCCCAGTCTCCCTTCCCTTCCCCATCTTCAAATGTCAGAAACACTTGGCATCTGAGTGAATTGCTGGGGTTTTTGCCTTTTTTTTTCCCCCAAGCAGTTCAGTGTGGAAAGGTCAGCACATCCCTTCGGGAAAACTCACTTATAAATTAGAATATTTGCACATATACAGCCCAGGAAACATTTAAAACATCCTTTCTTTTTAATGGGGTGACAGATTCTTAAGTAGTGCCGGATTCAATATTTTTCACCCCTCTTGCCAGTCTGTAGATTACCAGTGCTGAAATCTGTGAGAGGGCAACCAGAGAAGAGTGTTGTTAGAGGACCAGATCATCTTGTCAAAACCAGCCAACGCCTTGAGCTTCTGAAGGAAGGGCAATCTGTGTTCCATTCCTTATTTCCTCTGTGGGATTTATTTATAGCAGCCTTTGTTCTGACTCAAAGCTTTAGTTTTCCAAGTTTTGTAAAAGAATCTGTGAAGCCCCAAATAAGGGAGAGGAATAACTGGTCCGATATATCACATCTTCTTATCTTTGTGCAGTTCATAGAGGCTGAATAAGACATAAAGCTGCCAAACTTCTTATAGGCGATTTGCTTCCAAATATTTGTTTACACTGAGAAGATTGCAAGGTATTAGGATGAGAAAAATCGAGGCCTTTCATAAACTGGCTGCCTCCCCATAGTGGTTTATGGAGAATTCTTCCCCATCAGAGCCCATCTTCCTTTTCAGATTGAGCCATTGAGGGTCAGCTCTTAATATGGATAGTTACAATGGTTCTCCTACTATTTTGCTAAGCAGAAGTCTTAGTAAAAAAAATTAAAAAAAAAAAGCTCTGATTCAGAATTGGCTAAAAATAAATTCATGAGAGGAAATGTGAAGAACAGTACATTAGGTACCTCTCTGTAGATCCAGGTATTAATCCTCTTTTAGGAAGAAGAGTGACTCATTCTTGGGATACTCCCAGAACCACCCAGTTTTATGGAATTAGCGGCTGACATCAAAAAACCTCCTGTAAAGAGACAAATCCCTTCAAAGCTAATTATCAGAACCATAACTAGCAATTCTTTTTCCTGGAGGCAAAAAAACTGAATGGGGTTAGGGGGAATGCTCCACAGGTAGAGTCATTCTGAGGGAGGTGACTGACAGCCTATCCATAGCCAAGCCTTTTTCTCACATGGAATTGGAAAAGGGAGGATGCCCCCCCCCCCCAGGAAAGAATGCCATAGTAATGGAATTCTTTGTGGGGGGAGGAACAGGGTATTTATTCTGGTGGAAGAAGGAAGAACACCCCCACCCCATGTCAATACACTGAGACAAAAAAATACCTTTTCGTCTTGCTCTAATTACAATTATATAGGTTAAATCTGTTAATGGGAGGTAGGGGTGTAAATATGTGTATGTGAACAAAGATGGACTCATTTGAAATCATAGTCCCTAGGCAGGTATTACAGGAAAAGTTGATCTAACCATCTGGAGTCCAGATTCTAGCAAGATATGAGGGAATATATTCTTGTTACCATTTGTATTGTGACACTATCTTATTTGTGAATTAGAAGGTTTATTCAGGGGCAGCTAGGTGGCACAGTGAATAGAGCACTGGCTCTGGAGTCAGGAGGACCTGAGTTCAAATGTGGCCTCAGGCACTTAACACAAAACTAGCCGTGTGACCTTGAGCAAGTCACTTAACCCCAATTGCCCTGCCTTCCCCCCTCCAAAGAGAAAAAAAAAGGGTTTTCAGAATTCAAGGATGATGACAAGCTAGGGCATACCCGAGGAGGGCAACTAGGATGGTGGGAAGACTGGACACCCTGCTATATGAGAGTTGATTGAAGAAACGGGGAAGTTTTGACTAAACATTAGATCTTCACTGTGTTGAAATAATTGAACAATTGTCATGAGGAAGAGGCTGATTTCTGCTTGGGCTAAGAACACTTAACTAGAATCAATGAGTGGAATGATTTAGAGAGTTCAATTTCAATATAATATAAGGAGGGGGAAGCTTCCTGGCAATTAGTGTGGTCTATATATGGAGTAGGCTGTCTTAGGAGAGTAAGTTATAGGTCACTGGAGAAATTCAACAAGAACTTGGATAGTCACTTGTCAAGGATACATATTGTAGCAGGGACTCCTTTCAGAAGGAGTTGTCCTAGGTGAACCTCTAAGGTCCTGATAAAGTGACTGTTCAGGTCTTTTGCTTCCTGCTGACAGCCACTAAACTTGGCAAAAGGAAATACTAAATCTTCCTCTGTATACCTTTCTCTTGAAGAGTAATGACCAATTTGCATCAGGAAATCCCAGGACTTCTGACTCTGATGGAAGAGCCCTAGAATTTTGTGGTAATTTCCATCCATAACTTGCCCCTTTTGTCTCTCTTTCACATCTGAAGATTCAGTTCTTCTGATTTGAAATATAATCACTTTTGAGGGAAATCTGGACCCCAAATTTCATTGGCATGGTTGAACTCAGTGTGAAACTCCCTTCATGTAGGGAAAATTAATTTCCAGGGCAGTTTTAATGTGTTTTCATATGGCCTAATGTTACTGGGAGACTAATGCTTTATCTTTTTATAAAGTAAATTCTTTGGGGCTTTTAGCTAAAGAGAGAACCTTAAATAGTACTTCCAGTGGCAAGAGTAGCTTATGGCAGGGGAGACGTGGTATTCCTTATACATTTCAATTTGAGATAGGCCAGAAGTCAGGGAGGAGATGGAATCTTTAAATTGTCTGTAGTGCATAAGTAGGCAGTCTTTGATCTTCCAATTTTATGTCTGGTGCCCTACATTTAATGATATAAGTCACTTTCTAAACATGAACCCTGGGAGAATCTGCATGGGTAGGAAGAGGCAGACATCTAGAATATTTTGGACTTCCTGGTCTAAGGGGAAAAAGGAATGGGGCAAGCACATTCCTTTCCTTCTTCCCAGCTTCTACCTGCTTCCCCCAATAAAAAAAAAAAGAAACATAATAAATCAATAGCCAGGCTGCTCTTGCCATTTTTATGTTGGAGATATAATGGACATTCTAAACTTGAATGTTGGTAAGTGGATGATAACAAATCTCTGGTATCCACTGTCACAACATTGGATTGGGCATCTACCTTTAGATGGCCTTTGTAGTTAATGTGGGTATTTAGAATAGTCATTGTTGTTACCATATACAACATTCTCTTGTTTCTTTTCATTTTGTTCTTCATTATTTCATGTAAATATATCCATGCTTTTCTAAGATCATCGAGCTCTTCATTTCTTATGGCACAGCAGTATTCCATCACAATCATGTACCACAACTTGTTAAGTCATTCCCCAATTGATGGGCATCCCCACAATATCCAGCCACCACAAAGAGACCTGTTATAAACCTTTTAGAACACATAGGTTCTTTTCCTTTTCCCCAATAATCTTTGAAAATAGACCTAGTAGTGGTATTGCTGGGTCAAAGATTTTAGGCACTTTAATAACTCTTTGGCATAATTCCAGGTTGCTCCCCAAAATAGTTGGATTAGTTCACAATTCCACCAACAATGAATGTTTCCCAATTTTTCCACATCCCCTCCAACATTTGTCACTTTCCCTTTCAATATTTTAAGTGTAAAATGATATCTCAAGGTTGTTTTAATTTGCATTTCTCCAATCAATAATGATTTAGAGAATTTTTTCATATGATTATAAATTATTTTGATTTCTTCATCTGAAAAGCTGCCTGTTCATATCCTTTGACTATTTATCAATTGGGGAATGACTGATATTCTTATAGATTTTACAAAGTTCTTTATATATTTGAGATATGAGACCTTTATCTGGGAAATTGTCTATAAAATTCCTCCCTCCCAATTTTCTACTTTCCTTCTGATCTTGGCTATAATTTGTTTTATTAGTACAAACTCTTTTTAATTTAAAGTAATCAAAATTATCCATTTTATACCTTACTCTGCTTTTTATATTTATTTATAAATTGTTCAACAATTCATAAGTCTGATAAGTAATATGGTTCATGTTCGTCCAATTTTGACCCTGCCTACTAATGAACATTTACTATTTCTCCAATTATTTAAATCTGATTTTATTAATATACTTTAAAAATAACTTTGTTTATATAGTTTGTGGGTTTGTTTTGGCAGATTTACTCCCAGGTTTTTATACTGTCTAGAGTTATTTTAAATAGGGTATCTCTAGCTATCTCTTTTTTTCAGGATTTTGTTTGTGATATATAGGAATGCTGATGATTTATGTGGATTGAATTTATGACTTTCTACTTTGCTAAAATTATAATTGTTTTAGCTAACTTGTTAGTTGTCTTTATGATTTTTCAAATAGCATATCATCTACAAAAAGAGAGCTGTATTACCTCATCCTCTATTATGAACCTATTTCTTTTTCTTCTCATCTTTATTGCAGGATTTCTATTATAATATTGAATAATATTGGTGACAGTGGGCATCCTTGTTTCACACCTGATCTTCACACCTGAGAAGGCTTATAGCTTATCCCCTTTACAAATAATACTTGCTAATGGCTTTAGATTAATGGTTTTTTAAAAATCAATTTAAATAAAAGTCCATTTATGCCTATATTTTTAAGTATTTTTTTTAATAGAACACTCGTGTTGTACTTTATCAAAAGGTTTTTTTTTTTTTAGCACCTATTGACAAATGATTTTTAAAAACTTCTATTACGGATAGAATTAATTATGTTAATAGGTTTTTTTATGTTAAATCCCTGAATTCCTGGTATAAATCCTATTTGGTCATAATATATACTTTTTGTAACATATTACTGTAATATTTTAGCTAGTATTTTATTCAGAGTTTTCCATCCATATTCATTAAAGAAATTGATCTATAATGTTTTTCTCTGTTTTTGCTCTTCCTGGTTTAGGTTGTTTCACAAAAGGAGTTTGGTAAGATCCCCTCTTTGCCTATTATTCCTAATGATTTATTTAATATTGGAATTAGTTATCTTTAAAAGCTTAATAGAATTCACTTGTAAATCCATCTGGTGGTGGTGCTTTTTTTCTTAGGAAGCTCATTTATAAATTGTTCAATTTATTTTCCTAAAATAGGTCTATAAGATATTCTATTTCCTCTTCTGCTAATTTAGACAATTTATATTTTTGTAAATATTTTTCCAATTTACTTAGATTGTTAAACTTATTGGCATATGATTGGGCAAAAAAAACTCATAATTGCTTTAATTTCATCTTTGTTAGTGGTATATTCACTCTTTTCATTTTTAATACTAGTGATTTGGTTTCTTCTCTTTTTAAAATCATGTTAGCCAATGGTTTATCCATTTTATTAACTTTTTCATAAAACCAACTCCTAGTTTTATTAACTCACTGGGTTTTTCCCACTAAATTTTATTAATCTCACCTTCAATTTTTAGTATTTCCAATTTAGTGTTTAATTGTGTATTTTTAATTTGTTCTTTTTTCTTGTTTTTTTGATTACATATCCAATTCATTAGTCTACTCTTTCTCTACTTTTATTGATACAGGCACTTAGAGATATAGGTTTTCCTCTAATTACTGTATTTGCTGTATCACATAGGTTTTGATATGCTGTCTCTTTATTGTCATTCTGTTTAATGAAATTGATTCTATGATTTGTTTTTTAATCCACTCATTCTTTAAGATTAGGTTATTTAATCTCTAGTTTTTAATTTATATTTCCATGATCCCTAATTCAATGTAATTTTATTGCATTGTAATCTGAAAAGGACACTTAATATTTCTGCTTTTAACTTTAAAAATTTTAAGTCCTAATATATGGCCAATCTTTGCAAAGGTACCATAAGCCACTGAGGAAAAGGTGCATTCCTTCCTACTCCCATTCAATTTTTTTTCAGATATCTGTATCTAGCTTATCTAAAATTCTATTCACTTCCTTGATTTCTTTTGTGTTTTCTGGTTAGCCTTATCTAGTTCTGAGAGGGGAAGATTAAAGTCCCCTACTATTATATTACTACTATATACTGCCACTTGTAATTCATTTTTCTTTTAAAAATTTAGATGTTATAATACTTGGTGCATATAGGTTCAATATTGAATTGCTTAATTGTCTATGGTACCTTTTATCAAAGTGTAGTTACCCCGTTTATAGCTTATTGAGGCATGAAGGTGACCCTGAGTTCTCATAGGCAATGCCATAGCACAAACTATGGCAGGTCCTGCTAAAAAAAACTTCAAGTAACCAATCCAGTGACATGTCTGGGGTCTGTTTGTCATCTGAATGTCAGCTAAATTCAGAAAGACTTATAACCAGTTGACTGGAAGGTAATGAACTCTTCAGTTAAATTTAAAAACCCAGTAATGTGCTTTTTATACTGTAGGTGTTCAATAATGGATTCACTGTTAATAGCTATTCTTTGTTACAGGAACCAAAGCATTTTCCCTTTCACAGGTGCCAAACATTTCGTGGTTTATATATTTGTTATTTGTGGTCCCAGAATATGATTGCCACTTCCATCGATTATTAATCTGATCAACTCACCCAAGTTGAGTGTCTGTTTTGATAATATTTTGGGAAATGTATTTTACCTATTTCTTTATCTAAAAAACATTGGCCTAGAATCTAAGTAGATAGGCCACTGGCCCATGTTACTTTTCTAGTAATCATTCTTCCTTTTTTGCTTATGGAATGGTTTTCTTTTGATGTGTTGCTAACAAATCTAGAAAATTAGCCAGCCCACATAAAAAAACAAACAGAAAAAAAACCAGCTTCTCTCACCAGGGCACAGTTAGTTGCAAAGGGAGAAATATGTGAGAGGGGACATAACATTGTATATTAAATGCTCAATTTAGTAACAGGAAGACTTGGGTGTGAATACTGTTTCCAACACTTACTAGCTGGGTGACCCTGGGCAAGATACTCAACTTCTCTGAGACTGTCTCTTCATCTGAACATGAACAAAATTGTGAGGAGTAAATGAGTATGTAAGGCTGTCAAAGTCCTTTACTGAGAACAAGAGCTTCACAGAAGAATTCCCTTTTGTTTGTGTTTTTATGTGTATTTAAGGGAAATCCATGTGGCTTACCTTAGACACCCAAAGAAGTAAGAGGAAGAAATAAGGAACTAGGGCCACTCACTGATCCCTATTTTACAAAATGGGGCCACATCTGACACCTCCCAAATAGGGAAAAACATAAAACTCCCTCTCTTTGGGATCAGGACCAGCGACTTCAAAGTGGACCGGGAAGGGAAGGGACACAAATAGGAATGTGCAAAGTAAGATCAGGGAACATGGTCTTCAGGACATGGCAGGAAGAGGGAGGCCTCCACATTCAGAGATTCCTTGGTTTATAGTTCAGGGATCACAGTCATTGAGGCAACCCTTAGATCAGATCTGGTCCAATACCAGATCAGAGACAGGTGTTTTTACAGGAGGGAGAGGGTCTTCCTAAGTAGACTCCCCCTAATTAGTTTTCTGTTCCCTAAGGTCACAGGAAAGGAGACACCATTTTAACCTTGAATATATTAAATATGTTAGCATCTAGATATGGGGTTCCTGAGAAGGGTTAGCACAAGTCATTGTACAAGGGAATACATATCATTCAGTCAACAAGCATTTATTAGGTATTTACTATGTGCCAGGCACTATGTTAAGTGCTACGGATACAGAGAAAGGCAAAAACATGGTCCCTGCCTTCAAGAAGCTCACATTTTAACGGGGAAGACAATATGCAAGTGTCTATGTACACACAAGACATATACAGTAAAAAATAGAATGTAATCTCAAAGGGAAGGCACTGGGGATGAGGGTAGAAGAAGCCTCCTGCAGAGGCTGGGATATGAGCAGAGCTGGGTCTTAAGGAAGGTAGGGAAGCCAGGAGGCAGAGGTGAGGAGTGGGAGAATTCTAGCTAGAAGAAAGAGAACAAAACTGCTTTGCAAACCTTAAAGTGCTATATAAATGTCAGCCATCATTATTCTCATTCAAGCTGCTTGCAAGTTTGCTTTAAGACAGGGTAAAGTTTTTTTTACCATGAGTTGCTATTTTAGGGAGTTCTATGAGCAAAGAGAAGCTCCCTGGAGGAAAACACCATGAATTCTGCCTGTTTTCTGTCAACCTTAGCAGTTAAATCTCATGTACTATGCTAGATCTGTGTAGGACAATCTTTCTACCCTCCTAAGTAGATCAAGAGGAAGACATTTTACTAAATTAAAACGCTAATCTGCATTTTCAACATGCTTTTAATTTGTGATTACAAACATAATTTCCAATAAAACACTATATAGAATAAGCAAAAATAAGTTAATACATGGTAAACTTGAGTACAACTTCATTAATTAACAAGTTTAAGAACAAACAGTTCATTTAAGACTCTGGAACTACATTTAATATATAAACTTTGTCCAACACTCATACCTTTTTAGATCTAAGTAAAACATCAAAAGAGCTATCAAGACTTCTCCAAACCAATTACAAGAATGCATTTTTATTTTTGGTTACAATCCCCTGCTATGCACAAGACCATTGAAATGCTGGGACAATCACACACTTTAAAACGGCACAAAGCAAAGCGAGGAGACACATGCCAGCCTTATGTAAGCTGCCTTGAAAGTGCAAACCTTTATTTATTTTTCCTCTTCCTGAACCACTAGTATAAGAGCTGGTACCTCAGACGACACCGCAGGATCATTAGCATGCTGTCCATACCACAGTTAAGGGACATTGACTTAAACCAGGTCAGGTCTCCATGCCTTTTGAAGACACCTCCGGTTTTTAAACAGTGAATAGGCATTCAACTATATATAGTGCAAATCAAATACCAAGAAGCAAACGACAGGACAGAGACTGTCATTAGATAAGACACATTCTTGGACAGAGCATCACAAGAGATGCTGCTCTTCTACCTGGCACAACACCACACAAAACAAACTGGCACAGGATGATGGCAACCTTTGTTTAGGTTTGAATGTGGAATGGGGTTCGGCGGAGAGAATGCAGGGCGACCAGACAACAACCCCGGAGTAATGCTCCGATGTTATAGACTGGATCAATGCCGCCTCTTTGAGTACTGAATGCCCACATGACCGTGGGGATTATAGGGGCTGCTACGGCCAAAAGATCCACCAGGAAGCTGTTGCTCCAGTACTGCTTCCCGATTCCTGCCTGAGGGAGATGAATGACATTGCCAAACCTTTCTTCAGGGTAGGCCATGAAATCCAGTTCCCTCATGACCCGGTTTTCATGATTTCCAACTTCTATCTTGTTGTATGGTGTCTCCATAGGAGACAAAAGAATGGCAGAGTTTGGATCACTTGGCGTGAGGTCAATCATCAAAGCAGATGTGGCCTCTGGGAAGCTTTCTATCAGGTCAGCCTCAGACTCATCGAGGGATGATGGGCTTGAGGGATGGGGGTCTTGCAACTTGAGCATATTCTGAATGAGCTGCTCTACATCAGGACTATATGGCACCACATCAGTCTGAATGGCCTGTTCTGTCAACACACTGCCTTCCTCCTGACTGACTGGTGCCATTTCAAATGCCTTTGTTTTAAGTGGTGAGGATATGGATGTGGATTGTAAGAGGGACAGGTCACCAGCCTCTGTAGTAGTGGCCATCATAATCTCTTCAAACAAATCTGTGCTATTCTCTGTGCTTTCAATAGCCAGTAACTCACTCTCAGCTCCTTCTTCTATGGTTTGGTCTTCCAAAGCCTGTGCATCTGCCATTTTGCCATAGGCAGTGCTGGGAGGTAAACTTTTCTCTGGAGAATCACAGAGATAGTCTAGACATTGCTCTTCCCTCAGAGAGCCATTCTGGGCCATCTCCATACTCTGAAGTAAGGATTCCAATTTCTTATTTTGGATGTTTATGTCTACAAAGTACTTCTGTATTCCCTTGTCTTTATCAGCCAGGCTGCTCCTCATGGTCTCAATGACCTGCTTCAGCTGCTTAATCTCTTTTCTTGCCTCCTTTAAGGCCAGCTGAGCTTCCACCCTATGGCACTCCTCTTCGATCCAGTCCTCTCGCATACGGGCCAGCTGAGATTTGAGTTCTGCAATTTCTGTTTCCCTATTAAAAATTAAAAACAACAACAATTCAACAAGTTAAAATCAAGTATCTGAAGTTTGACTTCTTAGATGTTACACTCTCTTAGCTTTTTACCTTCCCTTTATTCATACAATGACTAATACCTTTAGGCTTCCTTTAAAAAAAAACTGCAATTCTCACTATTGATGTACTTTAAAAATGATTATAAGATGTTAAGGTTGAATTTGTACAACCTGAAGAGAAACAAGAGTGTTAGAGGTTACTTATTCCGTCTTCCAAACTCTTAGGCAGAAGTCATCTAAAGCATGGGAAAACTATCCTATTTCTCTATCACAAATTGTTCTGAATAAGTAGGCTATGCTTCTAAAGTGAGATCCTTTTAAAAGGACAAAATATTAGGGGCAGCTAGGTGGAGTGGTGGCTAGAGCACTGGCCTCAGAGTCAGGAAGATCTGAGTTCAATCCAGCCTCAGACAGCTGACACATTACTAGCTGTGTGATCCTGGGCAATTCACTTAACCCCCAAATGCCCTACCAAAAAACCAAAAACAACAACAAAAAAGGAAAAATATATTCTAGAAATGCTGAGTTGAACAAGACTAAAGAAGCTATTGAATTAAAACCCTGCCCAAAGAATGAATCCTTACTTCAACATTCCTGCCAAGGGGTCTTCCAATATCTCTGATTTATTTCCAATGATAGAGAACTTATGACTTCTCTGGACAGTACATTCTAGTTTTGAATAGCTCTAGGTATATGTTTTCCCCCCTTATATTGAATGTAAATTAGCACCTACTGTTCCTAAACTTATCCTCCATGGCCAACCAGAACAAGTCTAATCCCTTTGACACATACATGGGAATGAAGAATGCAGGTTCTTCTAGATTACAAAGATCTATGATTTGATCAGAATGGGCCCTCCCTTCACTGATACAGATTGCACATCCTTCCATGCCTGGTGGATAGTCTTCATTGATGGCTATAGTTAAAAACCTCATTTTCTGGTCACCAACCCTCTAGAAGTGCCTTTCAAGAACAAAGGTATACAATGAAAAATGATACTCTGAACTAAGGTTTTATATGGAATAGATTTAGAAGAGTATAGCCTACACATATCCCAATATAGCAACCTTCACAAAAGTCCTGCTGCACTAACTCATCACAGAGGTTCCTGATGGTTTACCATGGTAAAGACTTTGAGTACAGTCCCAATGATGGACATATGTCTATTGGATGAAGATTAACATGGCCAAATTCAGAGAGACTTAGCAAAAAGTTGGTTGTCATGAATTTTGGGGATACAGTAACTTCCAGAGATCCAGTGGAGTATAAAAGAATTGTGATTTGTTTAGACTGGGCAGATGGGGTGTCATACCATTGAAATCACAGATTCTTGCAGTACTGGCATATATTAATTTCAGAGCAGGAGAAGGCACAGTTTTCCTCCTTAGAATCATAGGTCTAGAGTTGAAAGGGTTCTTAGAGGGGCGGCCAGGTAGCACGGTGAGTAAGAGCACCGGTCCCAGTGTTGGGATGACCTGGGGATCGAATCCAGGCTCAGATACTTAGCACCCCACCAGAAACACCTGGCCATTTAACCTTGAGCAAGTTACTTAACCCCAATTGCTTAAGGGTGGCCAGGTGGCTCAGTGAGTAAGAGCACCGGCTCCAGTGTTGGGATGACCTGGGGATCGAATCTGGGCTCAGATACTTAGCACCACACCCAGAAATAACTGGCCGTGTAACCTTGAGTAAGTTACTTAACCCCAATTGCTTTAAAAAAAAAAAGGGTTCTTAGAGGCCATCTAATCCTATCCCCTCATTTTACAAGTGAGGAAACCGAGGCCCAGGGAGGTTAAGTGACTTGCCAAAGACATGAAGGCCATGTCAAATGTAGGAGCTGAACCAAGAGCTTCTGATTCTAGAGACAAGTTCTCTTCCCATTGAACAGAACTACCTCCTTAATTATGAAGAAAATGTTCTTAACAGCTAACCTAAATCCCTCATACTTCAGTTTAAGCATATTTACTGTCACTCTAAGTGATAATACACAACACCTGGCCTCAATCTTCTTTTTAAGTGCCTTTCTTATATATGAAGATGCTTTTCAAACAATCCTGAGCCTTCTCTTTTCCAGGCTAAATAATCCTGAGGGTAGGTATATCAAATCCTTCCTCCTAGGTTTCCTTTCTGACTTTAATTGAATTTGTTCTGAGATTAATATTTCAAGGAAACTGCATCTATCCCTCAACTCCTAAGGATCACAGGATTATGGATCTAGGATTGAACAGGATCTCAAAGATCATCCAGTCCAACCACTTCACATTTTACAGATGAGGAAACTGAGGACCAGGAAAGTGAAGACCAGGATAAATGATTTGCCCAAACTCATAATGGAATAGGTCCCTTCAGATGAAAAATTTTAACAATTCCAGTCAGTTCTCTAGGGGCTACATTGAGGCAACCGAAGAGCTCTTATATCATTAAAGTCATTCCAAATTCAATCAAGGTGTTTAGGTCTTCTATATAAAGGGGAAAAGGTGGTGTCCTCAGAGTTAAAAACTGACTTGGGCCCTTGAATTCAGCTTAAAATGACTTTTAACTCTTAACTACCTCTCTGGCCCACAGTTCTACTAAATCCTTTCCCAAATGTTTCAGGGAAAAAAATAATTATTCAAGTGGGAAAAACAGTCTGTCTAACATGTCAAAGGTCTTTTTTTTTTTTTAACTCTCTCTGAGATAGAACTTTTTAGTATCTTTTTAATCAGAAGCTTGGTCAAAAATAATGAGCTTCTACCCTTTAGCAGAGAAATCAGACAAAGATATTATTCGCCCAAATCATATACAAATCCCTAATGGGGAGTCCCCCAGAGATGGGAACAGGGCTTGAGTTGGGCCATGATGTGCTCAAGCTGTTCTTTTCCTAGCACAGGGCTGTTCCCTGCAGCATTCATTCACTTTAAAAATAGCTTTACGCTAACCTATCATTTGAGGTTTGGCAGTATTACTCAGTTGCACATACCCAGAAGGAGCTGAGGATTTTCTCTAATAAACTTAACTTTTAAAAGCAGAATCATGCAAATTATGCAGTAACTTGCTTTTGAAAGAATGGTGAAGAAATTAAAATTGATATTGATATTTCAATAAAAGAAAAAAAATGGCTTTCTTCTATTTTTATTTTTGTCATTTGCCTTATTTTTAAAGGAAAACTAATGACTACTGGACACTTTGCAAAGTAGATGATGACCCTACTATACCTCTCTTGCAGTCGGCTCTCAGATTCTTTCAATCTGGTTTTGAGGTGTCTCACTGTAACCTCTTTCTGTTGCAGGGGAGTCAAATATTGCTCTGGGTTTGGGGGTTTAACACCATGATTTTCACCACAAGACATATATCTCCCAGGCCTCCTGAAATAAACCAAGTAAAAAATTTTAATTTTGTCTTATTTACTTTCCTGTAAAAAAAATTAACACAGAAATATGAGCCTGAAGAAAACAGATTTACTATGTTTGCCTCTTGCATTGTAACGACAGATGACTTCACTGATAAGGGGGTATATGGTTTATGCATTTATAAGTCTTGGGACAATAAATCTTTCTATTTCCTTGGTCAGTATCTACTAAATTAAGGTTTAAGGAGAAGAAATAGGCTTTTCTAATAAAAAGAAATTATCTCATCCAAAAGAATGTACAATTGTTTCCATGCTAGTACTATCAGTTGTGCTAAGTAATATGCCATTATAGTAAGAGGACAATGAGATACAGAAGAAATGGGGGTAAAGAAGGATGGATGAGTGACCCAAGTGCTTATGCAAAGTGTCACTGCTTAAGGATCCTATTTGTTATAAACTAAATTCCAATTATTCAGAAACTGTTTCTTGGTCTGGGTACATGCTGTGGTCAGAACTAATTTCTGCTAGAAATGATTTTTTTTTCCTTCTACCATGTGAAAGTCCCTTTATTCCGAAGGACAGAATTGCTACTTCCCTCTCACAATGGTTTAATTTTAAAAGAGAGGCATGGAGTGTCCTATGATGCATCTCTGGACTGAAAGCCAAGAGTCCTCAACTATGCTCCTGTCCTCACCACTGACTTGTGGGACAGCCGTGGGTGAATTCAGGGCCTAGATCCCAGAGCCAGTGCAAAGCTGAATATTTCCTTTGTGAGCAGAGTGCCGACTGATCAGAATGGGGAATCTCAGAGGGAGAGAGACGTGTTGGCTGTTGGATCCTACCCATACCTGTGTGAGGCAAAGCAGGTACAGGCTACCTTACTTTGATGGAAAGGAGTGGAATTCATCTGGATTATTGCAAAGTTTCCCTGCCTCAAGTCTCCTCATTCTAGTCCTTTTTCTATATCTGACTGCCAAAAGGATTTTCCTTAAGTGCAGATCTAACCTCATCAATCCTTTACTTAATTTCAATGTTTCCCTATTGTTTCTACAATAAAATGGAAACTTTTCTGTTTAGCTTTTAAAACCATCATTACCGAGTCCCAACCTAACTTTCTAGTCTCTCTGGATATTACTCCCCTTCTAACACTCTCTGTATAATCCAATCAATCTGACCTTCTCTCTGTTCTTCATCCATGACACTCCCTTCTCTGTACTTCTGCACTGCCTGTCTGCCTGCATACCTGGAATACACTCTTTCCTTATCTCTGCTCACAGAATACTGTCTTCGTTCAAAACACTCAAGCACCTGGCACTGTGCCTGGTACATAGCAGGTGCTTAATAAATGCTTATAGACTGTTGACTGACTCTGGTGCCACCTTTTTACACTGGAGGGATCCTTTCCCGATTCCCTCAACCATGAGTGCCCTCCCTTACAAACTACCTTTCCCTCAACCACTTTATATTTATTCTCTTTGCATTTCTTTTGTATATACTTTTATATGTAATTCATATTATCTTACATTAGAGGGTAAGCCCCTTGAGATCAGGATTGTTTCATTCTTTGTAATTGTATTCCTTTTTAGGTGCTTGATAAATGCTTGTTAACTGATTGTCTGTTGACTGATTTTCTCAATCCCTACCTTCACTTGTCCTCCCTTTTCATTATATTCTTGTTGAACATTTTGCTACCCACATGTTGGTTTTCATTGACTGACCCCCCCAAAATATTTAATCATGGAGAAGGTATGAGTTGTGATTATACAGATTTTTGGTTAATATAGAGTATTAAAAAAAAAAAGTAAGAAAAGAAAAGAAAAAGTTCACTAAATAGGATACCAAGGAATTAGAATAAAAACAAAAGAGTTCACCTCATGATCGGGCTGCTATCACTTCCTTTATATGAGCCGGAATTACTGCTACTGGGGGACGAAGGCCCATAATTTGGGTGGGCATTAACAGGGCTCTGTTGATTCCTGCACAACATAGACAGAAGGTCTTTCTCACGTGAAGGTGGGCTGTTGCCAGACTTGTAAGAGGAAGATCCATTATTCCGTCCATGGGGACCGCGGCTACAAAGAATAATAATGAAAAATGTCAAAGTACTCAAATGAAATTCTGTTGTTTGATGTTTCCATTAAGGTGATCACTGCTAGGGAAAACAACTGCTAACAATGCAGGGGGGATACATATCTCTTTCAAATCAGACAGGCCTTCTCAGGGTCCCTTTGCCCACTCTTCTTTCTCCCTGAGTCTTATTTCAAGGAACTAATGTCTGTGCCTCCTTGATATCAGTGTAGTGGGGAGAGTACTAGATTTGAAGTCAAAGGGCCTTGGTTCAAATCCTGGCTCTCCTTCTTAACCCCCAATGGAAAATGTAGTTACCCTTCTGTGACTCTGTTCTCTTGACTGTAAAATGAGGGGGTGAGACTAGATAATCTTGAAGATCCCTCCTATCTGTAAATCTGTAAACTCATGATCTGTGGTATAGTGGCTTAAATTCTACTACCTCTAAGAAACTCTGAAATATATCTCCCCCCAGTCCAGGCAGAAATGCAAGGGTTCCTTCTGAAGAGCATATTGATGTTGGGATTTTGTTCCAATTTAGTAGTTTCAGTAAAAGCAAAAAAATATATATTTGGGATGGTCCAGTTTAAGAAATGGAAAATTAATGGGATTCATTTTGGTTTAGGGTTTAGGGGTCATAATTTCATTTAACTCCCTGCACAAATCCTGAATCACCTATCTTTTCAACTTTCTATTTATTTATAGACAAAGATTTAAGACAACACAATTTCTCTCTTTTTATTCTCTTTAAAAATATCTTTCAAACCTAAGTACAATGACATAAAGGATGTCCTCCACATTCAAATGGTTTATAGTCAGAGCTCTCCTTGAATAAGGAAATCTGAAAACACTGTCCAGATGATAAAGACTTATGCATAAAGTGGGATTATTTCTGCACAGAATATTTAGGGCAGCTGCTTACATTTCTCCCCAAAGCTATCCCTTTTGCAATAATCTTCCAATTCCTATGATAATCAGGGAGAGAGCCTCTATTAGCTTCTAATCTCTCTTTAACACCTGGTGGTTTCAGACTGCCCCCCTCCCCCTGGCCAAGGAAGACTGCTAAATCTGCTAATCTTTCTTTTAAAAATAGTACTGTGCCCCACCTTTACAAGTCTACCCCAGAAACAGTAAGGAGCAGTGAGGAGGGGGCTGGGACAGCGCTGGGAGACAGTTGATGCTCTTACTGTTTGGTTGACAACAAAGCTTTGGATAAAATCACATAGTTCTTCATTAACTCTTAAGACAAAGCACATGTTAACATATTTCTCTGTTGCCATCATTTGGTTAAATGAGCTCTATGAGTCCCAGAACATATCTGTATTGATCCAATGAGTATAGCTTTTAGTATCCAACATTCAAGAAGTTCTATTTTGACTTTTTCTAATCTTTTTATGTGTTGAGCTCAGAAGATAAAGCTAAAATCAGTTGGTATTCTTTTGTTCCATAAGAAGTAATTCTTGCCAACCACTGGGGTCTTTTTTTATAATGTTGAAATTGTAAGAATCTCTTCTAGAAAACATCTCCCAGGTCACAGAAGGTTAAGAGTTGGAAGGCACCTTATAGAATACTTTGTCCAGTAGTTCCAAATCTATGGGCTTATGGAGCCCTTGCATTTTTGAAAAGGGTTCTGTGAATCCATACACAAATCTATAAATAATCAAACATGCTTTGGGTGGACTGAATAATCATATCATACACTTATGTGTCTGTAGATTTTCTCAGTCCAAACCTATGATTTCATTGATGTGGGAAATTCTCAATGTAGATACTCCCTTCAGCAATGCAGATTAACAGTTTATCTCTAATTTACAGTCTTTAAGAGGATAGAGATAATGTTGTTATTAAAAAAATTAAGTTCATTTAAAACATTACTGAATTTACAAGGCTTTTCTGCCATTACCAATTTTCTCAATTAGTATATAGTAATATTACAACTACTAAAATTTATGTGGGAGGGAAGAAGGGGATGTGAAATTTTTTTTAAGAAAGGATTTTAAGTACTCAAAGTAGTTGTAGACCACTAAAGTAGTTCAACTCTCTCATTTTATAGGTGAGAAAAACTGAGGTCCAGAGAGTTGAAACCACTTGCCCACAGCCCTCCAGTTAATGAAGTGGCACATTTGAACTCAGGGTTCCTAACTCCATACATAGTACCATTTGCACTACATTATATACCAAACTAATTCTTATTATAGAACTGACTCTCCAAGATGGCATCATATGGATGAGGAAGTTACAGTAACTTTTAAGGCAGAATGGAAACTTCAATCTAGCTTGCTTATTGCTTCACAATCCTCTTTCCCATCTTGGTCACAAATTTCCATCTATTCATAATGTGGTCTCTGTGGAAGCCCAGAAACAAATGTGTTAAAAGACAAAACAAAACAATAATATATTCAACTAGCTGGCAATGCACAATAATACACATAAATGGAAACAGCACCCAAAAGGAAAACAAGAAAAGCTCTGTCTTGAAATCAGCCTGAGCATGCCCCTCCCTCTCATGAGAACGGATACTTTATCTGTAACAGATGGCCTGATGGCTTTTTTACAAACCGACTTTAAGAGTCCAGTAGTGGGAAGTGATCTTTTTAAGTAGCAGAGAGGAAAAGGAAAGCACACTCTGGCTTAGGTTATAATTTGGCATAAATAAGCCTAGCTCTTTCCTAACACAAACAGGACAAGTTTCCAGGCAAAATCATTTAAAGTTAGGAAAGAAAGCTGATGAAGACTGTGACTTTGGGGTCTGGACAATACAATGTTAAGCCAAATGGAAGACATAGAGATGGGCCTGAGTTAAACAGGTTAAGTTAGGGGACTATTATGGAAATGATGAATGCCATCACTAAAAGATTTAGCATAGCATGCTCCTTTAGTGAAGTTCAAACATGAATTTCAGATATGGAAGGGAAATGAACAACCATGTGTTTCAACTTATATAAAAAATAATAAATCTATAGATAGAACACTAGGCTTAGTAGGTTTGGATGCCCTTCCTAAAATCCCACTTTAGACACTAAAGCCCTGGGCAAGTCACTTAACCACTCTAAGCTTCAGTTTCATCATATTCTCATAAAATAGGTATAGTAACATCTTCTATCTCGGAATGTTGTTGTAAAGATCAAATGAGATAATGAATATAAAGCAGTTGGCTAACCTTAATGTTAGCTTCTGTTATCATTACACCTGACAAATGGTTGTCTAGCCTTTACTTGAAAACCTTCAATGAGAAGGAATATATTATTTTCTGATTCAGTCCTTTTCATTTCTAGATAGCTTGAATTGTTAGGAAGATTTTCTTTACATGAAGTCAAAAATTTTCCTCTTTGCAACATCTTCCTCCTGCTCCCTGAGACCAAGAAGAACAAATGTAATCTATCTTCTTATTTTTCCAGCTTAATCCCTTCCAGTGCTGGGAACTGTGCTAAGCTCTGGGGACACAAGGAAAGGCATCATTGAAATGCCTAGTGGGCATTTCAAATTGAATATCCCATCTCAAGTTCAACATGTTCAAAACTGAACTCATTTTCTTTCCCTCTAAACCCACCCCTCTTCCAAATTTCCCCATTTCTGCTGAAGTTAGATCTTTCAGGTTCATAACCTTAGCATTATTCTTGGTTCCTCACTTTCCCTCATCTCCACATATCTGATGGAGTGCCAAGTCTTGCCATTTCTAAGTTCACAAATTTTTTTGCATCTAGCCTCTTCTCTCCACTCACATACTTATCCCCTTAGTTCAGGGCCTCATCACTTCTCATGTGGGTTACTGCAACAGTCTCCTAATTGGCCTCCCTGCCTCAAGTCTCTCACCATTCCATTCCATCCTACACATTGCTGCCAAAGTGATTTTTCTTAAGCATAGATCTGCCCATGTCACTCCCTTTTCAATGAACTTCAATGACTTCCTAGTGCTTCCAAAATAAAATGTAAACTCCTCTGTTTAGCTTTTAAAACCCTTTGGTACTTCTACATTACTCCCTTTCTAGTCTCTGTGATCTATCCAAACTAACTTCATGACATCCACTTGGCATCTCTGTGCCTTTCGGCCATCTCACATCCCTAAAATGTATATCATCCTCCTTACTTCTACTATTAGGCTGACATACATACAACTTGGTGCAATTGGATGGCTCAGTGGATGGAGAGCTGGCTCTGATATCAGGAAGACTGGGTTCAAATCTGGCCTAAGATACTTACTAGCTGTGTGATCCTGGGCAAGTCATTTAACCTCTGTTTACCTTAATCTACTACAGAAAGAAATGGCAGATATAGTATCTTTGCCACAGAAACACTGTGGATAGTATGGTCCATGGTCATGAAAAGCTAGACACAACTGAACAATAATAAGCAGTTTGTTAGGAATACATCTTGTGTAAACCAAAACAAAATTCTCCATATTACAAGAGCTCTATCTGCTGTAGCTTAATAACAATAGTTGGCCTTTATATAACCCTTTAAGGTTTGCAAAGTGCTTTATAAATATTACCTCCATTTTTTAATCCTCATTTCCATTTTACAGATGGGGAAACTGAGGCAAAGTGAGATTTTTTTTTTTATAAGATTATGACCCTTTCTTATCCAGGGTCAAATAATTAACAAATATCTAAGGCTAGATTTGAATTCAGGACTTCCTGATTCCAAGTGTTATCTACTATATCACCTAGCTGCCTTGATACAAATTTTAAGAGTCATCACTGCATATCATTTGTAATGACTGGTGGAAGCAATTAGTTGCTTAAAAAAGCTGCTTTACCACTTGTCTTCAAATAAGTACACTAAAATCTTCTGTATTTATTTCTCCTATGTGTATTAGAGTTCACTGTAACTTATCCAATTATATATGTGTGCATATATGTGTTTATATGTGTGTAGTATATGTGGGCGGAAGGAAGTGAAAGAGAGACCACTCATTTTTTTATTCTTCCCTCTTTACATAAAATTATTTGCCTACTCTTATCAATTCTAATTCCTTATCTCTCAAACTCATTCAGTTCTTTTAAATTTCTCTCAGGAGAAAGACTAGAACAAGATAAACAGATTTGGGACTCACTGCATAGAGGTGACAATTGAACCTATGATGTTACCAAGGTCACCAGGATGAGGTCACCAAGTAAAAGACTATAAAGTGTGGAAACAAGAGGGCCCCAGGCAGAGTCCAGGCCCGCCCTAACTTGTGGTTTGGGGTGGGACATGTAGTTTCATCTAGCAAAGGAGGCAGAAAGAGTGTACAGGCAGGCAGGCGGCAAACCAGAAGACAACTGGAACGAGAAACAGAGGAGTCGAGGATGAATGCACAGGAGGGAGGGGTACTTAACAGGGTCAGATCCTATAGAGAGGTCAAGAAGAATGAGGACTGAGAAGGACGTACCCTTGTACATTTGCTTATACAGTCCCTCATACCTGGAATGCATCCCTACCCTCTTTCCTCACATGCCTCTCTCCCTGAAGTCCTTTTTCTTTGATCCACTCTCCCATATTTATCACATTCTAATCTGTTAACATCTATATTTGTTACATATATTTCATTACTTGAGCTCCTGAGTAAGAGGTCATACAGGACGACACTTCTCTGGACACCACTCTCTGCTCTCTCATACCCATCTATGTCAACTCCATGCTCCTGAAAGCTTCTATCTCAGTCTATTGCCCTCTTTCACTATGCTTTCTGGAAGCCCCAATTCTATTGTTAAATATCTGCCTTTCATATCAGACTCTCCATTTGTCCCACCCTCCAGGGAAAAAATACACACACATACATTTTCATATGCATATGAAAATGTGTATATGTATATCCACACAAACATACACACACACACACACATATATATATATATATATATATATATATTTTTTTTTTTCTTAACAATCCGAGGACACAAACTTAGTATGCTTGAAAGCTGGGAAAAAGGGTTCTTTAGAGGTAGCAGGGTAGCATATGGGATAGAACACTGTTCTTGGGAATAGGGAAGACCCAAGTCTGAAACCTGCATCTAGCCGTTACTAGCTGTGTGACCCTAGGAAAGTCACTTAACTCTATGTGCCTCAGGTTCTACATCTGCAAAATGTGAGTTGGACACAATAAAGTCAAAGGTCTCATCTAGCTCTAAAGCTATGATCTTATGATACATATTTGAAGATACAGATTACATATAAGAAGAGGTATATGTTATCTCCAAAAAAAAAATCCCTTTCCTAAAACATCCCCATTGATTCTACTTGTACTTGCCACTTTTACTTCTTTCTGTTCCATTTACCTTCTGTAGCTAATTCTTACCCCAGCCCTAGACTAAGAAAATACATTCCTCTGTAACCCAATGAAATGCAGCAATTCTTCAAAAGAGAGATGAATTATCCATAATATTCAGCTATGTTTTAATTGTTTAGACACAAAATATCAGTCAATTAGTAAGTTAGTCAATCAACTTATATTTTCTAAGTTCCTACTATGTGCAGGCATTGTGCTAAGCTCTGTGTATAAAGGCAAAGAAAGACTAGATCATGCTCTCAAAGGGGTTCGCTGTCTAATGGTGGAGATAGCATGCGAATATAACTATGTTTAAACACGATTACATACAGGATAAATTGAGGGTAGTCTCAGAACACACTAAGATAAAAGAGGCCTGGGAAAGGCTTCTTACAGAAGATGGGAGTAGCTGAGACTTAAAGGAAAATAGGGAAGTCAGATATGGGGAGCAAGCAGTCTAGAGGTTGAGAGTTGGGAGATGGAGTGAATCAGAACAGAATTTGACAGTTAAGACAACCCCACGGAGGCTTCGTTTGACTGATACCACTTTGACATTTAATCCAAAATACAAGTTCATTTGTCAATTTTAAAAAAGAAGAAAAAAAGTAACAAGAAAAACAACAAAGGAAGCTAATAATATTTATCAACTGTTCCTTCTCTGTGTTCTCGGTCTCATGGATATGTGTTAATTTCCAGAACAGGTTAAAGTTAAGTGCTACAGTTTAAGAATGCGCCTGATTTGTAAGTGACACACAGAAAAGTTTATATATCTGTTCTGTGACCTTAGAGACACTATTTCAAAAGCATAAGGTGTTTGGGGTAGTGAGATAATGTTCTCTTCTCCTGAAGGCTACAATCTCCTGTTACAGTTTTTGTCTGTTCCCAGCTTTGTTTTAGACAATAATACCCTGCATTTGGGATCTCAATTCCCTTTTAAAAAAAAATTAACCAAACTTCATAATCATCACTGGAAAATAATAGATATAAATTTCTTGTTGGGCACTGGAAACTGAAGTTCTGAGAAGTTCAATTATTTCTCTATACCAAATGGAAACATTAGGATGACAGTCACAGAAAACCTGGGCTGGAAGAAAAACCTCTGAATTCTTTTATATGACATTCCTCTTGGAATAGGACACTCATGAGTAAAGTTATTTCAGTCAGTCTGTTGCTTTGGTCTCATCACCTCTACACCACCCCCACCCCTACCCCCACTACCCCTTTAGCCTGGTGATTCCTTCTGCAGGGTATTGCCATCTCATTCTTTCTGGTGTTCCATCTCTTCTGGACCGCTGAGTTAGCCAGAAATGATGTCTTTACTTCTCTAAGGCCTCATATCCAGAATCACTGAATATTAGAACTAAGCCTTGCTTCACTGACTTTGACCTTGGACAGGTCACTTAATCCAGGGATGGGGAATCTGTGGCCTTGAGGCCACATGTAGTCCTCTAAATCCTCAAGTGCAGCCCCTTGACTGAATTCAAACTTCACAGAACAAACCTCCTTAATAAAAGGATTTTTGAAAAAATCTCTCATTGTTCTAAACTTTCTAAGGCTATGAGTTACACAGAAGGTACCAACCTATATGGGCAGAGGATGTTTCTTCACATAGAAGATTCTTGTTATCAATGAAATCGCCAGTCTAGACCCTTTCCTGTTAATATTATTGTTGTTATTATAAATTATTATTATTACCATCATTATCATTACAAGAGAGGACACTAAAGTTCAAAAGGAGTAAGTTTAAGCTCAGGCAACTAATTGGTAGCAAATCCAGATTTGGCTCCCAATCTGATTTTTTTTTTTCACTGCACTATGATGCCTTTCTCTTTATATATCCCACAGATTACTAGTGAATAGTATAAGAGAACCCTGGGACAAATCCCTGTTTTTCTCCACTCATTACTTTATAATTTTTTTCAAGGCTCAAAACCCAAGCCATAGTGGTGATAATAGTGACTATGAACTCCTATTTATTCTCTACAATCAGGAAATCTCAGAAATGGAAGTGATGTCAGAGGACTTTTAGTTCAACTAACACACATGGAATGAATTACTTCTACAATATAGGTTTTTACCCTGGGGTCTACAGACCCTTAAGAGGTCCTTGAACTTAAATGGCAAAATGTGTGTGTGTATGTGTGTGTGTGTGTGTGTGTGTGTATTTCTATAGAACTGGTTTCCTTTGTAACACAGGACCCCCTTCCCCCCCCCCCCCAGTTCTTTTCCAAGTCATCACTACTAACATTGGCTTCATTCTCCTCTCTTTCCCATCTTGACTGCTTGGTGAACCTTTTCAACTCTACAATACCCTCTACATGTTAGTCCTTTACCCCCTTAATTGTGTGATCATGCCTTGTCAAGCCCCAGTCTCGGAATACTCCCACCATCCACCGCCCTTGCTCCTATCCATAAAATGCTGAACAAAGCTGGAGAAAATTGTGAAACCATGTTAATTAGGTCTACCACAAATGTATTACATAATCTCAACTGAACCCTCACTGCAGCAAGACAATTTTTTAATACCTTCCAGTGACCACAATGACTTTTCCAAGCCTTCTTGTCCCTACTCAAGCCTCCAGAAACACTTCCCTTCTATAACCCTCTCAGCTTCAATCCTGTCTCACACCAAGAGGTGGCCCTTCTCTAAACTTTAGTCTAATTCTATCCTATCTTCTCCAACAAACTGCCCTTCCTACCATTCCCACTCTAATCTTCGAACTCCCTGTCTATAGATTGTTTCTCACAAACATACCCATGTCTCCACTTATCATTAAAAAAAAAAAAAACCTTCACTTGGTCTGTCCATCTTCACTAGATAGCATCCTATATTTTTCCTCCTTTTTGTTCCTAAACTCCTGAAGAAAGCTGTCTATAGGCAGCACCTTCACTTTTTTTCCTTTCACTTTCTCCTAAACTCTCTGCAGTCTGGTTTCTGACCTCATCATTCAACTGAAATCACTCTCTCCAAAGTTACCAATGATCTCTTAATTGTCAGATCTAATGGCCTTTCCTTAGCCTTCAGCTCTCTTGATCTCTTTGAAGCCTTAGACCCTGCTGATCACCCTCTTCTTCCTGACACTTTTATCTCTCTAGGGATCTTCATCCAGGTCAAGATCATTGACTAAGTATGTTCCTTAAGGCTCTAGACCCTCTTCTCCCAATATATTACCTCAAGTGGCAATCTCTCCAATTATCATCTCAATGCAAATGATTCTCAGATTTAACAAGTCCTAACCTCCCTCTCTCCTGACTTCTAGTTTCTTATCTCTTGTCTATTGAGCATCTCAAATTCAACATGTCCAAAATTGAATTCCTCTCTTCCTATCTTTCCTATTACTATGGAAGGCACCACCATATTCCCTGTCACATAAGATCAAAACCTAGGTATTAGCCTAACTCTCCCTTTTCTAATTTTTTTAATTTTAAAAAATTTTTTAAATTTTAATTTTTTTTTCCCTTCTCTAATTTATCCTTCATTGAGCTGTCAAAGTGATCGTCCTAAAGCACAGGTCTAGCCATACCATATTATTCCTATTCAATAAATTCTAGTGGTTGCTTATTAACACTAGGATCAAATGTAAAATTCATGGTCCCTTCCTAGATCTCTGGTTGTCTTACACTGCTCTCCTCCATGTACCTGTAGATCTGGCAACACCGGCCTCCTTGCTGTCCTTGAACAATGTACTCTATCTTCTACTCTGTCTGTCCCTTATGCCTAGAACACTCTTCCTTCTTATCTCTGCCTCTTAGCTTTTCTGGTTTCCTTCAGATCCCAGATAATATTCCACCTTCTACAGGAAGCCTTTCCTAATCCCTCTAATGCTAGTGTTTTGCCTCTGTTGATTATTGCCTATTTATCTTTCACCTAGCTTGTTTGTATATAGTTGTTCAAACTTTGTCTCCCCCATTAGATTATGAGCTCTTCAAGGGCCGGGGTTTCCTTTCCTTGCATCCATAGTGTTCAGCATAGTACCTAGAACATTGTAGATGCTTAATAACTGGTTATTGACTGACTGATTGACCTTTACACAACACTCCATTTCCAGATTCCCCATCTTTTCACTGGCTGTCCCTCATGCCTGGAATGCTCCCTCTCCTCAATTCTACCTCTTGGCTTCCCTGGTTTCCCTTAAGTCTCAATTAAAATCCCACCTTCTGCACTGACATTCCCTCAATACAAGTGTCTTCCCTTTGAAATTATCTCCACTTTATTTCCAAATGAATATATCTTGTTTGTACATAGTTGTTTGCATGTCATTTCCCCTGTTAGACTGTGAGCTCCTGAAAACAGGGACTATTTTTGCTTTCCTTTGGATCCCCAGCATTTAGCACAGTGCCTGGCACATGGCTGAACCTCAACAAATTCTTGTTGACTTGACTTTAGACTGAATCTTTGTATTTTGCTTGTGAATTCTTAAAACGTTATTCTGAGAAATGGTTGTTACCAGACTGCTGAGGGTAGGGGGTGGGGTTGTCTTCAACACAAAACGAGTTTAAAAATCCCTGCATTAGGCACTTTACAAATATGATCTCATTTGATCCTCATAACAACCCAGGGAGGTAGGCCCTACATATTATGATCTCTATTTTACAGATGAGGAAACTGAGGCAGGCAGAGGGGTAAGTGATTTGCCCTGGATCACAAAAGTTACTAAGTGTCTGAGGCTATGTTTGAACTCAGGTCTTTCTGAAACTAGGCCCAGTGTTCTATTCACTGTAACACCTAGCTGCTTCTAATAAGTGGTCACAAGCCCTTAGCCCCACTCCTAAACTACTTACCTGACTCCTCTACATGTGGTCAACACTGATAGCCTTATTCACACACTCATCCCCTTCCTCCCCAACCCACCTCCCCCTCCCCCTCCTAGGTGAAAGCTTGAGACAGGAAATTCCAATTAGGGACTAAAGGAAATGAAGCATGTGAAGCGAGTGAAAAATTGTATCCATGACTAAAACAAGGTGGGTGGGAGATAATGGATGAGTGGCTAGGTGGAGTTAAGTGGAAGAATACGCAGCTGAGAGAGAAAGAACACAGGTCTACATGGCAGACAGCCACTGAGGGAATGGATGGAAGACAGTTACAGTCCGTAGACAGGAAGGACTGCGTCAGGAAATCACAGGGTGTAGTGAAATGCATTTATTTTTTTTTCTCAAAAGCCCTCAGAAACTTTAGTGATCAGAAAGGGGGGGGGGGAACCAAAATTGCAAAAAGAAAATTGCCCTGATAGTTTCAGAGAGACAGTAGCTGCTACAGGTGAGCAAACTGAGTAAAGCCATTTAATAACTTTGAGAAGCAAGGGATGGTGCCTACTTGCGTGGAAAAGAGGCTCGCTTATTTCCAGCAGTGGAGGAGGACATATGGACCTCGGGAGCCGAGATGCTGCCAGTGCTGCCTGAAGAGCTAAAGTCAGCCTCGCTACCTGAAAAACAAAAGGGAACAGGGGGAAGATGAAGGAAACTGCAACGTGAGCACACTCAGGCTGGGCTTGGCCAAAGAAAACAACTCCCCAGGGCTGCCTCTCCCGAGCCCTGTCAATGGCCAGTCCGTCAGTCCTTTCTTTCTTTCCCTGTTGCTGTTTCTCTGTGTTTTCAAAATGCAAACACAGACAAGTGGCAAGAATCCAACCTCTTCCAGTCTTTCAGCATTCTGCAGAAAGCAGACAAGTCGAGAAGCGGGCACAAGAAGATTTCACTGCATAAGGCATAGCTTAAAAGAAGACAGCTCAACTCATGGCCTGAACATAGCAATCTTCCAACACTCTCACCACTGGAATAAGAATTTCCTTCTTTCACCGCCCTCCCTTCCTCCCCACCAAGTGTTAGAATCTCTCTTGTTGCCAGAAATAAATTGCCTCCTGTCCCTTTAACTAAAATGAAAAACATACTTATCAGTCAGAGAGTAAAGGTTTCCCCCTAGATAGTTTCTTTTCAGGCTGTTATAGCCACCGGGCCATACCTTAAACTGGAACATTAGGATTTGGATACAATGCAAATAGTTAAAAAGCAAGCCAGTAACAATGCCCGAACTCCAGATAGCTCCTCTGTTGTTAGTCCTGAAACAGCACTATCTGATTATGACTTTCTCTGACTGGTAGCGTCTTTTTTTTTTTTCTGGGTTCAGTTCTTTAAAGGAAAACTGCTGCAATTCAGCCCAACCTAGAATGAATGTAAAGTTAAAAACTGGGATAAGTAAGCCCATAAAATAAAGCGACGTTGGTAAATTATTGCTGGTGGTGGTGGTGATGGGTTTGGGGGGAGGGCTGAGGGGGATGAGGAAAAGATTAGTTGGCTGGGTTTTTGTTTTGTTTTTATGTTTAAAAATTCCATTATACCTTTCTCTGAGCTAATTGGGATTAGGGGTCTCTCTCTCTCTCTCTCTCTTTTTTTTTTTTGTTTTTTGGAGGGGGGAAGACAGGGCAATTGGGGTTAAGAGACTTGCCCAAGGTCACACGGTTAGTAAGTGTTAAGTGTCTGAGGCCACATTTGAACTCAGGTTCCCTTGATTCCAGGGTCCATGCTTTATTCACTGCGCCACCTAGCTGCCCCGAGGGGGTATCTTCTTGTGATGGAAACATGGTATGGCACAATAATGAAAATTTAGACCAAAGTAATACTTTGAAATCATTACAATAATAATCATTTTTAATAGAAAATCTCTCTCCAGTTAAGAGGCAGGGAAGAGATATAGAAGTATGCTAAGCAGCAAATGCAACTGCCAAGACATACAAAAACAATGAAACCTCTATACCTTGTGTCTCTTTCAAAGGTAGATACACTGACATAATACTGAGTTAATGTAACATTTCTTTTAGTACCATGGTCTTAGCTCCCTTTTCTGAAAAACAGAAATAATGATAGTACCACTTATATCACAGGGTTGTTGTAGCCAATGTCATAATGTATGTAAAGTGTTTTTGCAAACTTTAAAGTTTGATATTCAACTGTCCATGGTAATCTGGGTATGGGGGAAGGGGGAGATGAGGTGGCTGGGGAGGGCTGTCAATAGGAAGTTAGGCAACAGGAGAGAAAGAAACAAAAATAATGGCTCTGATAATCTACAAAATAACCAGATGATGAATAACCGAGCGTTAGATGGGGACAAATTATTGTTAGACTAGCCCAAAGGTCTAGAGCTGTCTCTGACTCCGAAAACCAAAATGAAGGGGAGAAAGAGATTTTTACTCCCTTCAGTTTCTTTTGGTAGGTTCAACCATACTGTTGAGGAACAGATCAAGAGCAGACCTAAGCAGAGGTTAAAGTAATAATCATAGCTGACATTCTGATGAGGCTTTCAGGTCGACAAAGCACTTTCTGTCTCATCAACCCTGGGAAGTAGGTAGTGCAAAGATTATTAGTCTCCTTTACAGGTAAGGAAAATGTGGCTTACATATTTTAAGTGATTTGTAAGGTTAGGTAGGGTCAGACTAGGTCCTGAACTCAGGTTTTCCAAGTATAGCTTATATGCCTCTGATGCTTGCTACCTGGGTGATCTTGGGTTAGGCCTTGGGCCTCATTTTCCTTATCCGTAAAATGAGTCACTTGAACTAAATGGTCTCTTTCAGCCCTAGATCTATGACACTGGGATCCCAAGTTCATGTATTTCCCCCACCATATAAAGATGACACTCACAAACTTTCCTCCCATATCTTAGTAAGGGGGAAAAAACCACAGTGGGAGACTGCAAAGACTGGCATTCCGCTTATCTCTCAAAGACTACATCTGCTCTGATTTTATAAAGTGTCCTGCAAAGGCCTTACTTTGTAGAACATGCTTTAAGTTGAGATAACCAGATATGATGAAGATTTAATTTATTGTTTACCTATGAGTAATACCTTGGCAAAAGTGGAATATCTTACAATTCTAATGATTATAGGTTTATGGCATTGACAAAAACCCAGCAATGCACTCTGAATAACCAAATTAAACCTGTCATGTCTCAGATTCTTTTACTAGATGGATTTATTAAATGAGAGGTATTGACCCATTTGTCTAAAGCAAATTCTACAGGCATAGCTTAAAGAGCAAGGTTGTTATTACTGTGTTGTTTTTTTTTTTACATATTGATTAAGAGATAAATAGGATTCGGCATTCAACAAACATTTATTAATGTTTAATTATGTATAGTTTGTTTTGTTAGGCCTGGAACAGATACAAAGATAAATTTACTGGTTCTTGTCCTCAAAAAAGTCACAATATAATAGGTAAGAAAAAACCAAGGACACAAGTAACTATAATACAAATTGAAATATGTTAAGTGCATTAGAGAAGTAAATAGTGCTATGTGCTTAGAAGAGAAAAAGGGACCACTATTGGTGGGGAAAGGAAAGGATAAAAGTGGGGTAGGATTAGGGAAGGCTTGATGAAGAAAAAGTAAGATATCAAAAGGTAGGTAGTTGAAGGGAAGAAAACATTATAAGCACGGAAGTGAGCATAGAGTGAGAAATCATGGGCCTTCTGGTTTGGCTAGATCGGTGGTGTTAAACTCAAGCAGAAAAGGGGTAACTAAAAGGTATAAAAGTATCTCTTAGAAAATCACAAATCGGAGTGACTAGGTGTCACAGTGAATCACTGGCCCTGGAATCAGGAGGACCTAAGTTCAAATCCAATCTCAGACACTTCACATTTACTAGCTGTAACCTTGGGCAAGTCACTTAACCCCAATTGCCCTGCCTTTCCTCCTCCAATCCCCCCCAAAATCACAAATTAACATCTATATTTTACTGTATTTTTATTTATTTTGTTAAACATTTCTCAGTTACATTTTAATTTGGTTCTGGAGCAGCACTTGCACTCAGGAGTTCTGCAGGTGCATGAGTCCATGGCAATGAGTTTGACACTGCAGTAATACTATATGTAGTATGTGAGAACGATGAATAATGTGAGATGAGGTGGAAAGGAAGGATTCTGGAAGGCCTTGAGTGCCAAACAAAATCCTTATTTAATAGGCAGTCTGGGCCCATGATAAGTTTCTGAGCAATGGAGTAATATGACCAGAGCTATGTGTCAAGAAGGTTCATTCGTGGGGCATGGAGGATGGATTGGAGGAGTGAGCCACTGGAAGCAGGGAGAGGCTGGTAAGGAGGGAATGGTTCAGGCTGAGAGGTAATCAAGGCCTGAACATTGCTTACATCCTTAATGTAAGTAAACAGAAGCCCAAATACCATAATTTAGCTGTCTGCAAGAAAATGAGAAACCCAGCACAGGAACAGACAAGTCCTGAAGATCCATTATTACCTCATCATGCCCCCCGATCTGCCATCAACTGTAAGCCCTGAGGGTAGAAATTGGCTCTATATCTATATTATTACTGGAGCTCAACTTAGCCTCATGTATTTTCTGGGTCCAAGACCATGTTGTTCTAGCACTTTTCTAGTTTATTCTCAGCACATCTGAAAGAGATTTGTCACAAAAATCAGTTAATAGACCAGCAACTAATTGTGCTGTGGTTTGGTAGAAGGGTAGGGAGAAATTACACTCATTTTAAACTACAGTTCAGATGATAATTCTTGGCATTTACGTAACACCTGATATAAACTCTTAATGTCACAAGTGTTATCTCACTTGATCCTCAAAACAATTCCAAAAGGTGGGTAGGACAGGTGGTGTCATCCCCACTGTACAAATGCAGAGAGATTGAATGTTTTGCCCAAAGTTACTCAGATCTTCCAGAGACAAACTAGTTGCATATACTGCATCTTCTATAATTGCCTTCCTGCCTGGCATTTCACTTTTGCATTTAAAAAGAACACCAAAGAAGATGTTTTAATATGGTAACAAATTTATTATCTTGATTTGTTAAACAAAACAATGAACTAAGTGAGCAACATTTGCCGATTTGTCTGTGAATGAGCAAAACAGTATGCATGATATCACAGTGAGCCTGCATTCATTAGCTATGTTAGGCCTTTTCCCATTCCCCTAGTTCCTAATGACTAGCTTACATTACACCAATTATCAGGCATTTATGTAGGAAATTCCTGAACTGTCAGGGAAGGTAGAATCTGCTAGTTTTTTTTGTTTTGTTTTTTTTAACCCCCAATCACTGGTCTGTGGATCAGTGGGGACCAGTGTGAAATTAACTTAACTGGTTCATGTAGTTTTAAATAAGGAAAGTC
This sequence comes from Petaurus breviceps papuanus, assembly GCF_028583685.1. Classification (NCBI taxonomy): domain Eukaryota; kingdom Metazoa; phylum Chordata; class Mammalia; order Diprotodontia; family Petauridae; genus Petaurus; species Petaurus breviceps. The sequence goes on along the minus strand of NW_027187460.1, from coordinate 50,344,620 downwards.
TTTACTTTTTAAAACTTTAATGGACCTGTGATCTCACTGAATGTGTTTTCCCTCCAACAGAATGGTTTGCAAACCCCTTCATTCCTATACAATCTATATAACTCTTGTCTATGTCCTCTTGCAAATATTCCATACTGAAAAGTGTTGGTGGGTCTTTCTTTAGATCTCTTGACTTTTCATGTATACCAATGTGGCATATGCAGGCCATCTACATTGGTCATACTTCACTCTTTCCATACTGCTCTAGTTAAATATCTGGTCATACACTTCTCTAATGACATCCTTTCACAAATCCTCTTGCATAATTCTTGGTAATAGGAGTTTGTGTGTTACAGCATCCTTACTCCTACCATGTATTTCTCCACTGTCCTTTGGATGACTGTCAGTTTTAATTCTTCAGGGAATGTGGCATCCCAGGGCTTGATGCTATATAGTATTATAGAATAATAACTTTTGAGTTATAAGGGACCTTTAGAGTCTCTTTCAACATCTTCATTTTCCATTTAAGAAAACTGAGGCATAAAGAGGTAAAGTGATTTGTTCATGGTCACACAGGTAATAAGTAGTAAAACTAGGATAAGAACCCACACCCTTTGGCTCCAAACCCAGCATTTTTTTCCACTGAACCACAAAAGAATATGTAACTAGACTTTCAACCAATCCCGAAGCATTTTGTGTGCCAACTATATGCACAGAAGAAGACATGATTCTGGACTAAAAGAGAGAATGCTGAGTGTAATGTGACTCTGTGGAATCTGTAGAAGGGATGTAGTTAGAGCCAGAGTATCCTTGGCAAGATATGTGTAGTTCTAAAGACTCTTTAGCAGAGACACACACGAAGAAAGAAGATGCAGTTATCAAATTCATCCAGGTTAGCCACAGAACTTTAGGACAAAAGAACATAAAACCACCCAGTTTTCTGCTGATCTCTTGTTTAAAGGTCTCTAAGGAGGAGAGCGAACTCATTTGCACTGAAGGAGCCAAACACAGCAATTAAGGAACAGGTGGAGTGGTAGACAGATTGGAGTAACAGACACTCAACATGTACCTGCTTTCTAGGTCTCCCTCTACCCCACACCAGGCTGCAAAAATGGAGCCCCTTGGGTGAGAGCTGGCTCTTTCTCTCAGTTTGAGCTGAGATCTCATCTCACTCCCAATTGAAATGCTCATTCAGTCTTATTTATTCCTTGGTATATTTTAATTTGTATAACGTCTCTGATTTCTATTTGCTGTTTTCTTGGTTAATGGGTTTACTAGCTATCCATTATCTGTGATGGTCTTTTATGTAACTAGAATTTGGTGGAAAAGAACTAAGCTGACAGGTATAGTCTACCTTTTCTCTTAAGATTAACCAGGGAAGTGGTTTACCTTCTGAATCGACTCATCTCCCTAGACTAGACCAGAAATATTTGAGGAGGCGGACACATACAATTTTGTCCTGATACTCCTTTGGGAGAGAGGTAAAGGAAAGAGCAAGTGCCCCGCTATGGCCTTTCATGTGGTCCTCTCAAGATGGAAATTACAGTCTCCTTTGGAGAGGAGGGGGCCAGATTCCAGAGATACTGATTTTTGCTGCCCATGAACGATTTCTGCATATTTAGATAATCCATGGGACACACCTATCTTACATGATCTTACACATCTTACAAATATTAATGGTAAAAAAAAAAATGGCCCTTTTTACCCATGGGAAAAAGTTAGGGTCATTCAAAGCAGCACATCATTTCCCAAAGGTGCTCCAGATCCCTTTCTTCCTTCAGTTCAATTGTTATTCATTGTTCATGTACACCATCTCAGGCAGATAGGTGGCACAGAGGATAGAGTACAAGGTCTGGAGTCAAAAAGACTCATTTTCTTTAGTTCAGATCTGACCTCAGATACTTACTAGCTGTGTGACCCTGGGCAAGTAATTTAACCCTATTTGCCACATTTATAAATGAGCTGGAGAAGGAAATGACATCTTTGCCAAGAAAACCCCCAAAATGGGGTCACAAAGGGTCGGGGAACAAGTAAAACAACTGAATGACAAAAACAAAAAAACGTACACTTATCTGCCCAAGAAATATGGACCAGCTCTGTGGATTGTTCATCAAATTGCATTTTACTCCTCCTGGTCTTTTTCTCTTGAATTCCCCATTTCACACTCTGAGTCAATGACAGTTAACATGTTCAAGAGTTCATAGTAAAGAATTTAGGTAGTTTGCTTATCTAAGGTGCAGTATAATTTGCACACAAAATACTTGTCTAGATGACCTCTAAGGTCCCTTTCAACTCTATGGTTCCTTTTGCACTGAGCACAATCCGAATAAATGGTGCTTTCTAAAACAGAGAGAAGAATACTTGCCTGGTGCCCTAGGGAGCCTAAGCAGGTATTCCTCTCTTTAGGAGCTTCTCTTTGGAATCTCAGTTAAAGATAAAGAAGTAAACAAATAAATAAAATGATACTAGAATATGAAATGCTGTTTGTTTTGTGTAGTGCAGTATCTGACACATAGTAGGTGCTTAAATGATTGTTGCTTACCTACTTGCATCATACTTTAGGCAAGAAAAGTAATATGTGGACTATAAATTCAATTTGTAGGTTGGACAGGCTTCCCCATGAGAATATTATCACATCTGTTTGCATCTGGATATTATTTGGTCCTTGTACTCAACTGCCACTTTATATTCTGTCTTTAGAACAGAACCTGAGTTGTGCTCATCAGTCTCCCAAGTAATTAAGGTGTTTTATAAGTCTTAAAACAAATTCTAAACCCTTCCTCTCTCAAGGTCTAAGTAAGGCCATCAAATTTGTCTACACTAGCCATACAACTTCAGGAAGAAAGAACATAAAACAACACAGTTTTCTGCTGATTCCTCATTTAAAGGTCTCTAGGGAAGAGATAGGAACTATTTGCATTGAAGAAGTCAAGAATAACCATTAAGGAGCAGCTGGAGTGGTGGTCAGAAGCATAATTATCAGTGGATGCTGTAAAAATGATTTGGCTTTAATGTAGATTCAATAGTCATTCTTAGCTACTAAGGGTTCTGGATAGCATTCTGATATTCTGATTAATGTTTCATAGCATAAAGAGCTGTTATTTGCAAAGTCTCTCAGTGGATTCTCTATGGATACAGACTTAAAAGGGAATATTTGAACAAAACATCAGTGAAAAGTAGGAAAAGAGAGAGATCATTAAATAAAGGCATAAAGGTATACTGGGCTCTATAGAACACATATACCTTCCTGAAAAACTGTGTGCATAACTAAATATTTTCCTTCCACTTATATGAGCATATTAGATACTTTACTTCACATTGTTCTTCCCCAGTCTTCCTTTATATCTTGAGCTTTCCTGTATTCACTCCCAGGAGGGCCTTTTCTTTCTCCCCATATCTCCACTTGATAAAATCCTACCTATATTTCAAGCTTTAGCACAGCTAGTCTTTAGGAAGCCTTCCTTGCTCCCATCAATCAGAAATTATTTTTTTCTTCTTTTGTTGTTGTTTACTTATGTCTGACTCTTCATGATCCCATTTGAGGTTTTCTTGGCAAAGATACTGGAGTGGTTTGCCATTTCCTTCTCCAGCTTATTTTACAGATAATTAATAAGTATCTGAGGCTAGATTTGAACTCTGGAAGATGATTCTAGACCCCACACTCTATTCGTTGCACCTTTTTCCTTCCTTGGACACACAGAACTTTGCATTTCACTCATGACCTAATTATACTTTACTTTGTATTGAAATTACTTGTGTTTATCCTCCAAGTCTGTCAGTTTCTTTTTGTGTGCATCTTGCCCTCTGTCTCTGTATACACACACAAACACTGGGCCTGTGATATCACTGGAGTAAGGAGTGCCAGTTACTGATTCATGTCAATACCTGCTATGCAACCAACCTACAGTGTTAGAGCATTTCCTGAGGCCCTGAGAAGTTGTCGCACAACCACTATGAGTTAGAGAAGGAACTTAAAGTCACAGACAGGACTTGAACCCAAGTTATCCTGACTTGGAGATGGGTTCTTCCATCCAGCATGCCAGGTTATTTATTCCTGTCTCCTTTACTAGAGTTTAAATTTCTTGAAGACAGACACTCTTTTATTCATTTCCAAATTTCCTTGAAACCTTAGTATCAAAGCCCTGAACATAGTAGGTGCTTAATAAATGTTTGTTTAACTGAATTGATATTTAATTGGTAGAGGCTTTAAAGCCTTTAGCTTGAAGTTTATCTGGAGAGTCCCTAATCTGTAAATACATGCTTAAAAACAAAGGAGTATGTCCTATTTCAAGTATTTAAAGGTGACCTTTATAAAAATGGAAATAACCTTCTGTAATGGGAATGTAAATTTTTAAGATCTTCCCTGCCCCTAGGCTAAAGTGCACCTGGAGCCTGGGGTGGGAGGCATGTTTTTCAGTAGATACTTTTTGATTGGCCAGTGGGTCAATAAGGTTGTTACATTCCCTGAACCAGGAGAAGGCTATATAAGCCCTGATGTGTAGCTTGGTTTTGGGGCTCCCTTTGAGAAGTGTTCTGTGATTTGATCTGGATTCTGGGAAACCGTTGTTGAGAGCCCCCCCTCGGCTTTGAAAAACCCAGATGTTGAAACCCAGATGTTGTTTTGGTATGGATTTAATGGTTAGACAGTTTGGAAAGCTGTCTACTCGATCTGTTTCTGTCTTGATAATTCTGTCTGTATACTCTGAAGTTCGGGGTGCTGACCTTTTTTCCCTGAACTAGGTAAACGATACATATTTGACTGATTAAAGTAAGCTTGTTAACCCATTTTGAGTTGCTTTCCTTTATCAAAGCAGATTCAAGAACCTGTGTGGGCAGCCACCCTGGGGATGCTGGGGTGCTTGCTGCTACTCTTTCCCAGAACTAACATATGCAGAAAGCTAATTTTCTAGTTTTTCCCTTGCCCAATGAAGGTAGATTAAAGCACGTGTGATTTAATAATAATAGTTTTCCATCTCATAATAAGAAATTTATTTTCCTGCTTACAAGATAACTGCTTATATGTCCGATAAATGAAAAATAAATAAAGACACAATAGTACATGGATATATTAGAATATTCAGACAGGAAATAGACCTATGATCTTAATTGTAGAGAGAACTCCCAGTACCAATGTTGGTCAGCAACTTCTCTGCAACTCAAGAGGCTTCCAGAGTTGCCTGGACTAGATCATTGAGAAGCTGTCATTTGCTCACAGGTCCTCCTGGCTTCTTCTCTAAACCATACTGGACTATTACAGTACTATAAAACTGATAAAATATGAAGAATACATGGAAATCAATCAACATAAAGTCAATCAATCAACAAACATTTATTAAGCACCTCCAGCATACCAGGCACTATGTAAGGCACTGAAATATAAATTAAAAAATGAGACAGTTCCTGCTCTCAAGTTGCTAATATTCTACTGAATACAATGTGGGATTAGCAGAACTAGAACTATATACAAAGTGACAACTAATGTTATGGCCCTTGTAGTCATTTACAAAAATTGCTACAACTGTACATAAAAAAGAAAGCAAACCAAAGATAATGACACTTGAAATGACACATGGTAAATATATCTTGTTTGTTGTCTATTAGTTAATTTGATTTTACTTTAATATTCCTTAGTCTGTATACTTATTTGACTTTTATTGTTGTTGATGGTTTCATCTAACATTTTTTAAACAGAAATAACTTTTAATTATTGTTTGTGGAAGGTGGGTGTCCCTGACCAATTGGATAGAATAACAGGATTTGGGAATGGGAAGGGGCCTTAAAGAGAATTTGGTTTTGACTCCTCATTTTACATAGGAAGGAAATGAGGCTGGCAGAGGAGAAGAGATTTGCATATGATCACACAGACAAACAATGACAAAGCAGAGACTAGATTTTTCAACTACCAAGACAGACCCTTTTCCACTGCAATAATTTCAAAGGGACCTCTAACTCCTTTGGAGTCACTGAAATGCTTTTAGACACACATTGCGTTGACTTTGTTTTTGTTCATGATGTCATAATTTATGATGAACATAATTTAATCTTATCTTTCTGGGCTGACTCAGAATTATAATTTTGAACATTAAATCTCATTATAAAATATAAAAGCAAAAGATACACGAGTAAGGTTCAGTATATACTTACCTGAGGAAACATTAGAAACTTCTGTTATGTCTGATTTTATTATCTCTCTTATCTTAAAAAATGATTTGGCTTTTCTTCCATAGTGGAATGAACACACACACCACACACACACACACACATACACACACACACACTCACAAATATGCGGGGTTAAAAGCGACAGAAGGAAAAAAACGAATGGCTTGGTTATTAACAAACTAGATAAACTCCAAATAACCAAAGATTAACAATATTCATTCAAGTTATGATAAATTTTATAACGAGAACTTGGAGGTACAAAATAACATGCCTGATTATCTCCCCAGTCTTTATCAAATTTCAGGATGCAGACCTGGGGGCAAAAAAAAGCAGTTAGGGTGCTCAGCTCAGCTTAATTTAGAAATGGAAATTCTCTAGCACTTCCTACCTTTTTTACAGCTGCTCTGGGACAATAGCTTCAAGGAACTGCAGGGTGGAGGAACAGTTTTTGACAAAGGAGAGCTGGGGAAGAAGTATCCATTCTCTTTCCAAGGCTTACTTTTTCACTTCTGCTCCTAATCTCTTCCCCCTACCTTTTCCCATCATTTGCATTTCCCTTCTCTGGCAAGTTCCATTGCCTCTCCAATGGCTTCTTTTGCTCTGCCTACAAACACATCCAGGCCTCCTCTGAGAATTGTAGTACTTCTCAATGTACCCTTCACTGGTCTGCAGTTCTGAGCTTTATTCTAGGCTCCACCCTTTAAAAGGAACAATGACAAACTGGAATATATCCAGGGGAAGTGATCAAGAATAGGTCATATGAGGAACTTGAAGAAACTGGGATACTGGGATTGAAGAAAATAAGACTTTTTCCTGTTTGGGGAGTGGAGAGGGGAGGAAGCCAGAGAGAGGCAGGCAGAGGGAGAAAGAGGAGGAGGAATGGAATGACAGAAGTCTTTTAAAATGTGGACAATTTTAGGGAAAGACTAGATCCTATTCGAAGTAACTCAGGAGATCAGAACTAGGACTAATGGGTAGATACTATATGGAAACAAAATAACGAAATTCTAAGAACTATAAGTCCCAAAGAGGAATGGACTATTTTGTAAAGTAGTGAGTTGTGGTTGACTACAGTTAAAAGAAGCTAGATGATCACCTGTTGGGGGGTAATGAAGAGGGGATTGCTGCATGGAGTGGAATGTTGGACTAAATGACTACCAAGGTCTCTATTTTCAACTCTTAAGAGTCTCTCATACCTTCCCTACTGGCTTTGTTCTAGTTCAAGTTCTCAGGGCATCAAACCTGTATAATTACAGTAGCCTCCTAAACTTTCCCCAGCCTCCAGACTCCTCTCCATCCCAATACATACCTCATCCTGCCAATTCATTCTTCTTTTTTTTTTTTTTTTATGAGCAATAGGGGTTAAGTAACTTGCTCAAGGTTACACGGCCAGTTATTTCTGGGTGTGGTGCTTAAGTTTCTGAGCCCAGATTTGATCCCCAGGTCATCCCGACACTGGAGCTGGTGCTCTTCCTCACTGAGCCACCTGGCCACCCCTAAGCAATTGGGGTTAAGTAACTTGCTCAAGGTTACACAGCAAGGTGTTTCTGGGTGGGTGCTAAGTGTCTGAGCCTGGGATTCAATCCCCAGGTCATCCAGACACTGGAGCCGGTGCTCTTACTTGCTGTGCTACCTGGCTGCCCCTAATTCATTCTTCTTAAGGCACTCCTTTGATCATTATCACTCCTCTATAGTGAGAACTTTAATAGCTTCCTACTGTCTAGCAAATAAAGCAGCATTTAAGGCTCCCTGCACCTTAAGCTATTTTAGCTTTACCTCTCAGTTATCTAGGAAAACTAAAGTACTTAAGGAACCACTTTGTTTTCCCCCACTTTCTTGCCTTTGGTTATGCCTGTTCCCTCCTCCAAGAATTTCGTTTCTCTCCTTACTACCTCTCCATATTGAAATTTGCCCATAACTCAAGATCCAGTTTAAATGTCACTTTTTCCACAAAGTCATCCTTGGTCATCTCGTCTAGAAGTATTCACTCTTTGCTCTGAATGCCTGTAGTACTTCAGTTGTACAAAGGTATGGGACATTTATTACATTCTTCCTTGAATGTGTTATTACTAGGGGATAGATCTTTTCTCCTGTATTAGACTGTAATTGTCTCAAGGATAAAGACTGTTCATTATAAACCTTTGTACTGGCTGCTGCACTTAGCACAGTGCCCTGTGGAGAGTAGATGCTCAATAAATATTTGTCAAATAAATGAATGAAGTCATAAAATATTAATGAAATAGCATGCTAATTGGCAAGGGCTCTCAGACCACAGAATCATTCTAAGGTAGTAAGAGAAACTCTCCAGTGAAGGCAGGCTCCAAACAAAGCCAAAACATGTTTAGGACTGGAAAAGAAATCAGAACCAACATCGACCAGCAGCCAATAATGGCAGATATTCCTAGGCCACATCAAGGAACAACTTCTCATGTTTAAACTGAGTAGAGAATATCTTGGAGAAGAGGTGGTAATTCCTCTCCTTCCCAACACCCCCCCCCCCCCACCATCCCTTTGGAATATATATCAGCAAGTAAATCCTTAGCATGCTTATTGATTGATATTACATAAGGTTCCCAACTCAGCGGGAAGACCCTGAGGTATACTACATAATGAGCATGGGATATCTAAAATTTACCTTGGGGGCTTTGTGAATCTCATACAAAGAAAGCTATGGCTTTGGTAAATATGATTTCCATGTGGGTAAGAGCTGTAGGTTAAGTGCTGATTTAAAACCCCTTTTAGGCCCATGCTTCAAAACTTCATGATTATCAACATTCAAGTTTCTCCTAAACTAACTACACCCTTATCTCTGCTCACCTCTGCACCAGATAGTTGCTAGAATAATCTATAGCAGAGAGAAGGAAATATAACTATTTTAGGGCAAAAACTGGGCAAGTTTAAAATTTTGTGCTATAGGAAATTCATGATTTTGTCTAATGCTCAACTTACACTATGAGGTTTTACTCCATGAACTTGTTTTTAAAATTTTTTTTTAGCTATATTTCAATCTATTTGGTTTCCTTTTCAATCCTATATATTTCATTTTATAAACATTTAAAACATTATTCTGAGAAGGGGTCCACAGGCTTCACCAGATTGCCAAAAGGATGTAGGACACACAAAAATGTTAAGATTCTCTTGACCTTGGAGTAAAAGAAACCAAGATCCTTGGAGCATTACTGTTTTTAAAGAGACATCAGATAGTTTGAGAAACATTACAATATGGTAGTCCACCATGAACTCATTTCTTCACTTGAGAGGAACAGAGCCCTTCTAGAATGCAAAGAAATATTTTCGCTAGTTTTCCCCTGATTTTCTTGGAAGTGTATCTCCCAACTGTTCATCTAATCTGACCTCCCTACCCTCACCCCCAACTTTTACACAAAAGAAACTGCTGACATACATGCTTTTCTTTCCTGTCTGTCGGTTCTTTAGTGTACTTCAGGGCCTTCAGACTAGGTTGGAAACTTTATGCAACATCAATGAAAGGACTTTCCAAGGATTTGCTTGACATTTTACAATCCAAAGGAAGCAATAAGAAAATGTTTTCAGTGAAGTTTTAAATTCTGAACCAGTAGTCCCCTGCTGTCCATCATACCCTAGAATTGCCTTCGCCTTCAATTCAATTTAAAAAGCATTAATTACATTTTACATATACATCACTGTGTTATATTTGGGGGGAGATAATAACCTCTGGAGAAGAACCCCAGAAAGTCAAGAAAATTCCATCCTGCCTTTGACACCTAGTGACTGGGTGATCCGGACAACTCATTTAGCCTCTCCATGCCCTCCAGGAAATTCCCTAAGACTATAAATTGTAAAGCAGGTAAAGATCTGCATTTGGCAGTGGGAGTTTCCTCAATCAGCCATTTCCTACACAAGGAAATCACAAGTCCAGTACAAAAAACACAACAAAACAAAACCCAACCTCAGAGAAATACATATATAAACATACAAATACAATAGTAACTGTAGGAGATAAGTAGTGCAAACGTTATTCCCATTCCATAGATGAGGAAATTGAAGCTCAGAGAGTGTAAGTACATTGCCCAAGAAAAAAGGGTCATGGCTAGAGGTGATTTCTAAGGGGACTCAATGTAAGGATGCTTGCTTCAGTTCAGAAGTCAGCTAGGTGGCTCAAAGAGTCCTAAGGCTGAGGCAGAAATACCTGCAGTCAAATCCCTCCTCAGCTACTTACTAGTTGTGTGACCCTATACAAGTCACTCAAATCCCCTTTTTGCCTCAGTTTCCTCATCTGTAAAATGAGCATAATAATAGCACCTACCTCCCAGGGTTATTGTGAAGATAAAATGAGATAATAATTGTAAAGCACTTAGCCCAGTACTTGGCACATAGTAAGTGTTATATAAATGTTAGTTATTATTTATCATTTTTCTCATTTCTTAAATGGAATGGCTGAGTTTGGTGACCTCTAAGTTGGGTTCCCATGTCCCATTTACAATCTCATGTACAGACCCAAAGTTTAAAATACAGGGTTGAGGGGTGGCCAGGTAGCACAGTGAGTAAGAGCACTGGCTCCAGTGTCGGGATGACCTGGGGATCGAATCCCGGGCTCAGACACTTAGCACCCACCCAGAAACACCTGGCCGTGTAACCTTGAGCAAGTTACTTAACCCCAATTGCTTAGGGGAGGCCAGGTGGCTCAGCTAGTAAGAGCACCAGCTCCAGTGTCGGGATGACCTGGGGATCAAATCTGGGCTCAGATACTCAGCACCACATCCAGAAATAACTGGCCATGTAACCTTGAACAAGTTACTTAACCCTGATTGCTTTAAAAAAATACAGGGTTGATTTAAAGAATGAAGGAAATAAGCCGAATCCTAAAACAGGAGCTTGCCATATCTGACGACCATTAGGTCTCACTGAAAAAATTTGACAATGCAAAAGTCCTTGTCTAGAGACACTGAAATTTTTTTTCAAAAAAGTAGGTGTTTCTACAGCTTTTGTGAAAACATTTATTTGAGTTGACTTTTTCACTTCAGTCAGTGGCTAAGAAGTGGAAAAATCTCAGCTCAGATCAAAATGCCATTGTGAGTTGGCTCACATGTTCCTTTGCTTCCTAAATTTACCATCCCATGTTCTCACTCATCCATCATAATCTGACCAAAAGGTTCAACTCAACAGTTTTGGAGCTGGCTGTCTTCTAGCCCTCAGAACTGCTGGGCTTGAATATAATCAGAAATATACAAACACACATCATAGCATACCTTCTGGATACTCGAGTCTCAGTTGGCATATTTCAAATGAAGAGTGCTGTTTAATTTATATGGCATAATACTAGGTGAAGCATTAATCATGAGTTTTCATGAAACGGTATTCTCCAGGTCACCTAATCATCTTCTTTGCCTTTGAAATGTCAGATACCAGACCACTACTGAAATAGGTAATTATAGTAGAGGAGGCTCTGATTTAAACAGACTTTTATTTTTACCATATGGGTTTCATTAAGGACAAGTTATGAACTTTTGAGGAATTTATAAAATCAAGCCATGCCACTAATCTTTTCATTAGCTAACCAAGAAGAGACAGTCAAATTCAATTCAATTAATATTTATTTAACACTGTTTGGGTGCAAGGCACAGTGGTAAGCTGTAAAGAAAAAAAAAAGGCAAAATCCAAATAATTCCTGCCCTCAAGGAGCTGAAATTCCATGCAAATCTTTACTTAGTAGGAAAATCAGTCTGTGCATGATATGTCCAACACCAGGAACTTTTAGAGTACTATAATTCAATATTTCAAGGTTCCATGATTTCACTGGCATAGGCCCTCCTTTTCTGAGTCTAAGTGAAACCTCTGCATGTCTTAGCAGTTTTCATGAGTAGCTGTAACTGAAAAAAATCAACAGTAGGTGGTCAGCCCTTTGGGGATGAGCTTTCCATACTTAACAGGATTAGGTCTTGAAAAATAAACACGGACCAGTGTTGGGTCCAAACTGGGAACCTTTCCAGCTTGGAAAGACCTACTAGACCTTTCATTAGGATTGGCTCCACTCCACAATAAAACAGTGGAATAGTCCTTTGGTGATAAATTTATAAGTTATTTCAGATGGAGATAGAGAGGTAGCACAGTACAATGGAAAGAAAAACTGGATTTAGAATTGGAGGACCTGGGTTTGACTCCTTTCTCAATGATCTATTATCTATGTGACCTAGCACAAACAATAATAATTTATTAACTACCTACCATTTGCCACTGTGAGGCAAAACAACAAATCCCTACTTTCAAGGAATGTCCTATCCACCCCTCTCCAACTACCTTGTATTTAACTACCTCATTTTTATCCTATATACTTTTATATGTACTTGTCTCTCAGGATAACATATAAGCCCACTGAGGGGAGGGATTGTTTTAGTCTTTCTTTTTGCATCTCCAGTGCCCAGTAAAGTACATGGCATATATGCAGGGGCTGAATAAATATTTGTTGACTGATTAAAAATAATATAAATTGTATTGTCTCTGAGCCTGAGTTGCTTTGTCTATAAAAGGAAGGGCTTAGAATACTTGGTTGGGGGGGTGTCGTTTTCAGCTCTAAATCTATGATCTTATGGAGATCAAACTAAATATCTTATGCTATTTACTTTCAAGAATTGATACCCATGAAAACTTAAGGAATTGAGCATACCCTATTTTTTCTTAATATGTTAAAAACAAAACTTTATCAAATGGCTATGTATATTAATAATATGAACAAGTTATGATTACAGTGTCCATGATTTAATTCAGTAAATAAGATGAAAAAAAGCTGTACAATGGGTAATACATCTTAGAAGCAAATGAACTGAGCCAGCATAGAATTCTAGGGATGTGGGAAAACAACATTTTCATTTTCCCCAGAGACGTTTACTGTCATGTTCTTGCAAAAGGAATTCTGAAACAACTGAAAAACCACTAATCAAGTTTCAGAAGAGCTAAGTAGCTACAAGCAGATTACCATCTCTTATTTTTCTTGCTGTTTGAAATATTACTCAATTAATATATTAGAAATGAGACTAAAACCAAGGTCATTCTATTACAGTAGAAGCCCAAGGACCTGAGTTATACCACTAGACAATTGTCTAGGATCCCAAGCATAAATTACTAATGAATAGCAATGCCACCCTAGCCAAATGCATTGTACCACCATCTGGGAAAATAACCTCAGTGAATATAGGGATGTGCGGCTTTTTCTGCAGGCCCCAAGGGTCAAGAAATAATAACGCTCAGTGTCAAATTCCTTGTTACTACCAAATGGTTCAATATGAGAAATGGATATACATATACAAACACACATATGTATATATGTAGTACAAGTAATCCAGTACACACACACACACACACATACACACACACACATGCGCACACACACACACACACACTAGCCTTGCTATTGTGCCCTATGGACCATCAAGGCTTTCCATTTGCTCTGCAGCTGAACTCCGCTTTGTGTTCTGTTTCCATTATTAAAACGTGTGGTCCTTGTGAATAGAGACTGTCTTGTTTTTGTATCTATATACTAAGGCTTTTGCACATAGTATATGATTAATAAATGATTTTTCATTCATGACCTGATAATTATCTCACCCAAGACCTGGATGTTCCCCAAAGATATATCCTTATCTTTTGTGTGAAGGTGATCTTGATGTCCCCTCATTCTCCTTCTCCTGTCCTCTTTTCTGCATCTTCCTCTCTCTGATGTAGTATCTAAAGTTGTGCTTTCTCCTGTGCAAGGTAAATTTTGTGCATAATAAAAGATTATTATTCTTAATATGACTTCTGTGAAAATTTCAAAATTCTTTCCAAGTAGCTGCCATGCACAGAAGGGAAGAGAGGAGGTATTTATTTATTAAGCACCTACTATGTGCTTCATAAATATTATCTCATACACTAAGCTGCAAAGGCTTTGAGCATGGAGCCCTCAATGGACTATCACCAAAAGATCTCTGGGAATTCCTTCCACTACTCAGGAATATAATCCATTCATGCTGACCTAATCTGTACAACCCTCCTCATATATGTCCTTCACTAAATTTGTCAAGGAGGGAAAGGGATGATCTACCCAAAACTACATTATCATGAGATATGAGATAATGAAATAATATGTAAAGACTTAGCACAGTGCCTGTCATATAGTATTTTCTATATAAATGCTAGCCATCATCATCATTATTATTATCATAACTTTTAGTAATAATTACCCCTTCAGGGCAGCTAGGTGGAGCAGTGAATAGAGCAAAGGCCCTGGAGTCAATTCAAATCTGGCTTCAGACACTTAACACTTACTAGCTGGGTGACCTTGGGCAAGTCACTTAACCCCAATTGCCCTGCCTTCCCCCCTCCAAAAAGACAAAAACAAATAATGATCGCAACATTGTGAGGATACCAATGAAGACCCACAGAGATTGCACAAACTTTTGCTCTGGCTATGTGGCTGCTCTACTTTTAAAACTTTTTGTCACACATTTCTCTAGTAATATATTTTCCAACACTTCTGTGTAATAATTCTTCATTTGTGATATGTTGGAGCCTGCTCATGCCCATCACATTCATTGTCCTTCACAAAAGTAACAGATACTTTGAATAAACTTGATAATCTTGTCAGTTGTTAGGATTTACATGGTAAACATCAAATCTATTTTAACAAATCAGAAAAATAGAAAACATGATAATACAGAGTCTTAGAGTTAGAAGGGGCCTTAGAGACCTCTAACTCCAACCTGCACCCAAATAGATTCACTTCTGCAACACTGGCACAATAGAAAGAATCCAGAATTTGGGGATGGATGGAATACCTAGGTTCAAATCTTGTGTCAGTTACTTATCACTTATATGAACTTGGGCACATCACTTAACCTCAATTCTTCATTACTAAAATGAAGAATTTGGCCTAAATGATCTCTAGGATTCTTTCCAATTCTAAATCAATGATTTATGATCCTATAAATGATCCTTTGATAAATGGTCCTTTTATTTTATTTTATTTTATTTTAAAAAAGACTGATAAATGGTCCTTTATTGAAAGACTTTCCTCTAGTGAGGCAGGGATCACACTCTCTTCTAAAACAGCCCATTCCACTCTGTATTTTCTTGCTTAATTTCTTTCCTCATCTGTGTTAGAACTAAATGCTCTACAAGTTGTCTTCCAGCTCTAAATCTATGATCCTATCTCTAAATTATAGTTTCTTTCTGTCTGTGCCTGAGTTTTTTCCCATCTGCAAATTTGATGAGCATGCTACCTATGCCTTCATCCAGTGTAGGATAAAAATCCCAAAAAGCACAGGACCAACATTATGGAAAAATTAAGTCAGTCAACAAGCACTTAAGTACCTACTAATTGTCAGACACTGTAGTAAGCACTTGGGAATACAAGAAAAATGGAACAAACGTTCCCTGGACTAAAGGATATTGCATTCTTGTGGGAGAGGGTACAACACCTATAAATGTATACAAAATAAATGAAAGGTATTTGGGAGGTGCAGGAGAGAGTCAATAGCCAATGGGGTCTGGGAGATGGGGGGATGGGACAGCACAAGGATTGTTTTTGTTCCTGTCTTTATATTTACAGTGTTAAGTGCAGTGCTTTGCACATAAAAGGAACTTTAAAAAGGCTTGCTGAATTGAATTAAATTGATATGTTTTAATTCAGATATACATTCAGGGGAACTGAGCTATGAGAGCACAGGGAAACAATGTCAGGTAAAATGCTCAAACAGCAAGAATGCCATGTAGCCGGGCAACACTGAGTGTTTGATCAAGTGTTCAACTCCCAGGAAAGCAGTTGTAAAACAATATATATTGTACTGTAGTACAGTGTTTAATTTGGAACATTATGTACAAAGAGGGAAAGCACAGACAGAACTCAGCAGATTGCTCACCTGGAACACTGTATGAGTACAAGGAGGATTGTGGCAGGAGAGAGAGAAGGGGACTGGAGTGAATGGAATGCTTGGAGAGAGACAAGAATGACTGGAATTCACTAAGGTTTTCTGCCTCACAACTTTGATTATAATTTTTTTTATCTCCATCCCAAATTTCATTTCTATCATTTGAAGAAATTTTGACCTTCTTCAAATTCTAAATTGAAAAATCAAAAGGTTAGGATTTTTTCCCCTAAAGGGGTAAAAAAAGTTTGTCTTTGGCATCGAAGTCTAATTATGAAATGTCAAGGAATCAAAATATCTTAGCAATGGAAAAGACCTGAGAGGCCATCTAGTCCAACATCTAACTGAGCCAAGAATCCTGACAATTGGTTATCCAAGTTCTAAGGCCTCTTTTGATAGGAAACTCACTAACTGACAAGGTCGCCCATTTCCTTTCTTAGCTGCTTTATTTAGGAGTTACTCCTTATATTGAAATAAATTCTCCTTGAATATAATTTCCACCTATAACATGTAATTCCTTCCTTTGAAGCTATGTAGAATAAATCTAATCCCTGTTATATATGTACACACATTGTATATATATATATATAGTGTGTGTGTTTTGGAGGGGGGAGGGCAGGGCAATCGAGGTTAAGTGATTTGCCCAAGGTCTCACAGCTAGTGTGTCAAGTGTCTAAGGCCGCATTTGAACTCAGGTCCTTCTGACTCTAGGGCTGGTGCTCTATTCACTTCGCCACCTAGCTTCCTCTATTCTACATATTTTTAATATTTTCTTCCCCCAGTTTTTTTTTTTTTTCCATATGAGCTTTTCCAGACTACTTCACCATACTAAGCATTCTCCTTGCAGGAAAACAGTTCATAGTTAGAAGGACCTTAGAAGCTTTCTACTCTAACTCATTTTAGATACAAGAAAATGAGAGCCTGAGAAGTTAAGTGATCTTAATTAAATCAAGGAGGTATAGGATTTGAACCCAGGTACCCTAACAAATTCCACAAATGATCCATGGTACTTCAATGATTCTTTACATATATGTGTGTGTGTATAGGTAATGATAACTGCAGCTGCTGTGGAGGTGTAAGACCAATAACACCAGCACACAGAAGGGCTGTGTTTTTGATCTGCTTTTCTAAAGAAAAGAGCTTCAAAAGGGTCAATAATCTCACTTTAATTAAACAATGCAGACAGGTAAGCAGAAAGAAATGAGTATCCAAGAAAGAATCCAATAGACAGGGTTCCAACTGTCTAAACAAAGTAATAGATATATAATCACCAGATGAAGCAGCACCAACATTTGGATTCACAAAGTTGGGGGCGGGACTTAACAATGGGTACCCAGAGTCTCTTGTGGTCAAATCACAAGGACCTCAGGTGAACATTCTTCCCATGAGTGAGCCCCAAAGCAAAATCCCAACCTCCCAGAATATATATAGTTTTGATTAAAATGCTCAGAGCCAGAAGGCATCACAACCTACCTGACTCAGTAGCAAAATGTGTGAAAGCCTTCCTGCAAGCACACCTCCCCATAAGCAAGCTTCCGCCTAAGCAATCTCCTCCCCCAAGGCAATATAAATCCCCCTGAATACAGGGAGAATACAAGCTCCATGTGACTTTGGATGGGCCGCAGCTGTGAATTGGGCCAGAGCTCAAAGCAGCAAGACATCCATGATTGAAATACCTGTGTACCTTTAGACCTGGGAATATGGCCCCTGTTCCTAGGAATAAAGGGAACACATATGGTCACAAACACCTGTTAAAAGATGGGGAAGATCTTACATTCTATTAGCCCTACATCATACGACAGGGTCTTTATCATACCAGTCACTGTGCTCTGGATGTCCAGGATTGAACATAGTATTCCAGATATAATCTGATCAGTTTTGAGGAGAGTGGGACTATTGCTTTTACTACTCTGGAGGCAGACTTCTACTAATGTAGTCTATACAAGTATCATGATTTTGTTTGTTTGTTTGTTTTGGTGGCCAAGCCACACTGTTGATACACTGAGCTTAGTATTTGTCCAGTTACACTTTTATATTTTCCCTTATTCAATCACTGATACAGTCTATTTGCCCAGCCATTTTCCAGCATTTGAGAAGCAGTATGGTGTAGTGTGAACTGGATTTAAAGCTGAAAGACCTCAGTTCAAGATTCAGCATTACTACTTTCTAGATGTGATTTCTCAGTTTTTTTTTATTTTTAAAATGAAGGGGTTAGATCAAATGATCTTTAAGTTCCCATCCAGCTCTCCCATATACTAAATATATGCACTATACTATAATTTAATATACAATAATACATATATTGGTATATTGTATTAAATTGGTATATTATATTGCAATATGTGTTTATTATATGTAATAAACGCTTGTTGATATCATATCTAGAAAGCTAATTTTTGAACCTCTGTTAAAAGACTTAAAATTTAATTCACTTTAACTTAATAAATTTGGTTCATTGTTCTAAGCTCTCAAGATCTTTTTGAGAAATTGTAGGATCATGGCATAAATCAGGTTTGATTTGTGACTTGGAGTTAGAAGACTAGGATTTAACTCCTGATTCTTCTACATACAAGTTCTGTGATCTTAAGCAAGTCACAACCCCTCTGAGCCTCAATTTCCTCATGATTAAAATGAGGTTAATATCTAAGTAATAGTAATAATAATAATGGACATTTATAAAGTAAGTGCCTTAAGATTTACAAAGTGCATTACAAATATTATTTCATCTTATCTCCACAACAACCTTGAGAGGTAGGTGATATCATTATACCCATTTTACAAATGAGGAAACTGAGGCAGAAACTACTAGCCAGTATCTGAGGCCAGACTTGAATACAGGTTCTTCCTGCTTCCAGGGCAAGCAACTCTATCCATACCATCTAGCTGCCTGTATTACTCCATAGGCTTGTCCTGAGACTCAAATAGGATAAAATATGTATAGAATTTTGTCACTATAGAATACTAAAATAATATTAATCAACAAGCATTTATTAAATACCTACTATGTGTCAGGCAAGGTACTAAGTGTTAGGTATAAGAATACAAAATCAAAAATAACTAACACGTTTATATAGCCCTTACTATGTGCCAGATAGTGTGCTAAGTGCTTTACAATCATTATCCCACTGGATCCTCATGATAACCTTGGGAAGTAGGCCCTGTTATTATCTTTGCCATTTTACAGATAAGGAAATTGAGGCAAACAGGGATTAAGTAACTTGGCCAGGATCCCACAACTAGTGTCTGAAGCCAAATCTGAACTCAGGTCTTCCTGGCTCCAGAACCAGCACTCTATCTGTTGTACCACTTAGCTGCCTCTTGTCCCCCCTGCCCTTAAGAAGTTTATATTCTACTGGAGAGAAAGACCATTTCACTCACAGATAAATACAAGATTTGTGCAAATAATACAAAGTGTTTGGAGTTGGGGGAGGGTTGACTGGGGGAGAGTCAGGAAAGAGGCAGGCTGAGCACTGAAGGTAGGTAGGGACTCCAAAATGCAGTTGTGAAAAGGGAGAGCATGCCAGCCAAACAGAGGTGACTGAAAGTATGGTGGTCCCATCAATAACCTTGATAAACATGCCATGTACGCCTAACTAAGTAGCTAATCAAATGAATAAGACTTTGCCCTTCCATGGAATTTTTTCATCTGGGGCTGAATATCTTATCCAGGGAAGTTTGCCAAAAAGCATAAGGGATCACAGAATTTGGGAATTAGAAAGGCCCTCAGAGGCCATCTAATTGAATCCAAATCATAGATAGGCTCGTATATTTAGAACCCAAAGGGACATCAGAGATCACATAGTCCAACCTCTCTCATTTTATACAGACAGAAAATTTAAGCGACTTGCCCTGGGTCCCATAGCTGGTAAGTATTTGAGGTATAGGAATCCAGACCTTTCTGCCTCCAAGTCCAGATTTCTACACAGTATATACCACACTGAAGCTCATATGTTACATATACCCTACTGAATATATTGGGCCCACAACATCCTTCTATCTAGAGGCAACTAGGTGGCCCAGTAGATAGAGAACTGAACCTAGAATCAGGAAGACCTGAGTTAAAATCCACCCTCAGGCACTTACTTTGTGACCTGGGCAAGTCACTTAACATTTGGCTGCCTGTCATTATAAAATGGGGATAAAAAAAATATAGTACCTATCTCCCAGGCTTTTTGTAAAGATCAAATGAGCTAATATTTGTAAAGTGCTTGACATAGTGCCTGGAACATAGTAGGTATTTAATAAATGCCTGTTTTTTTACTTCCACATTTTTCTTCCATATTTCCTCCATGTTACCCTATATCCTTTGTAGCCCAATTTTCATGTTTCCTGTACTGCCAAATGAAGACAATGATCCAATCTACCTGTAGAACACACACACACACACACACACACACACACACACACACAGGTCCAAATACAGATTCCACAGAATTACAGAATCCTAAGAGATGAAAGGATTCTCAGACATCTTTTGATCCAAGTCCCTTCATGAAATCCAAAAGACAAAAGAAAAGTGAAATGAGCTATCTGAAAATTTTAATATAAATATATTAGACATCTGCCATGTTTCTCCCCTTGCACACCCATTTTAGTAGACCCTTCAGTTCCTTGGGCCTACTTGGGCCTTCTCGTACCGGGGTGATAGTAATGAAGAGGCTAAATCCCCTGGGTCACTGCTTTAAGTTGTGTTAATACCTATCAACGACTAACATGAGGAGTATTGGAGGGGTGGGGAAGCTAAGGAATATGACTCCTTAGCAACCTCAAAATTACCATGCAAATTCCCACAAGTCACCATCCTCCTCTTCGTTCATGATAATGATGAAAGATGAGCATGAGATAATAGTTCGCATTTATATGTCACTTAAAAACTTATGAAGTGTGACAGCAGTGCAAGATATAATTATCCCTATTTTACAGGAAAGGAAAATGAATCACAACAAACTTAAAGGCTTTCTGGGGTCACCTAGATGCTTATTTAAGTGCCAGTGTTGGCATCTAAAACCAATCTTTCCTGATTCTAAGCCTGGCACTCTTTCCGCTGTGCCAAGATGTCTACAGTACAGAATCATATTTCTTTTTTTTTTTTTGAAAGCAATCGGGGTTAAGTAACTTGCTCAAGGTTACACGGCCAGTTATTATTTCTGGGTGTGGTGCTGAGTATCTGAGCCCAGATTTGATCCAGGTCATCCTGACACTGGAGCCGGTGCTCTTACTCGCTTAGCCACCTGGCTGCCCCTCAGAATCATATTTCTTAATCACTTTTATGAACTAGTATTTCAAGGCCATGACATACATACACTTTTACTTCCTCCTCCTATGATTTCTAATGAAAATCACAAAGTCAAAAATTCTGAGCCTGGGGCAGGATCTCAGGCTATTGAGTGCCAGACATTTTTCAAACAAAATCTCTCTACAGCATACACAAAAATACCCCCTACAACATATAAAAGAATCTCTCTTACAGCATAGTAGTTTCCAACATCAGGCCATAAACTAGGCACAGGGTCGGCAGTTGGATCCAAGTCACCCAATGTCCAGGTCTTCAGTCTATGCCATGAAAGAGGCTAACATATCTGTGGCTTAGGCCATAATGAAGTATTCCAAGGAAATGGACAGATGCCTTCTCCACCCAAATTGTCTTTTGCTCCCTAGGTTGGTCAGTCACACAATTGCGCAGAAAGGGCCACAAGAGATGGCCCAGTTTCCCAGCACAATGTCTCTGTTAACAATGCAAGGAGGGTGACCCTACCTATTGTAGAAGCTGCCAGCTCCTCCAAGTGATAAGGGCTGATTACCAGTAAAGGCATTTATTGATTCCTGAAAATTGTGCCCATGCAACATCACAAAGGAGAGGAAAAACACCACTTAATAGCAACACTTAATAGCAACACTGAGTCTATGACAAGCATGTGGCAAATGACACATAACCAATTAATTACATCATCAACATTACATATATATATATATATATATGCAATATAATTACAGTGCAAATGAGACTGACTTGTGCTTAGTCACCAACTTGTTGTATGAGCCCCAAAGGTCAAGATGCCAGGGGAGGAATGTGATGTATGTTTAAGCTTTTGTTCTAAAATATCACAGTGGCTTTATTCAAAATAGATGATTTGACAGGCATTTTCATGTATAATTATGTTTAGCAGAAAAAAAATATGTATATCCATATATACCCATGTATCTATATCTAGCTATATGTGTTTGTATCTCTATATAGTTACCTATATCTATATATTTGTAGACAGATGATAGATAGGAGCCTATGCATAGAATAAACCTAATCCAAGTTTCGAAACTGTAAGGCTTTAATTTAAACCACAGTGCTAAAATGCCTTTGGTATCTCAGAGCCAATGCAGCCCTGGATACTTCAAGCTCTGTGTTCCTTATCCCTAGGCAGGCAGATGGAAGGCACAGATGATGCCAGGAGGGAGAAATGGGAAATGGAAATGAAGTTTGAAAAAATTGCAAAAGATAATCTAGGTCAACTCTTCATGCATTTTTAAACCGACACCAGCAGGCTCTGTGCATATGGTGTGGATTTCATATTTTTTCTGGGATCAGATGTCATCCTGGATGGATGCAAATGCAGGGGGCTCAGAAGGCAGGGAGTGGCTGTGTGAGGCTATGGTGTTTCACCAATAGATAATTATCCCTTTCCATTCTTCATCTCCTATTCTCTCACAGACTTTTTGCTTAATCAAAGCAATACTCCTTTACAACATGGCTTTTACTATCTCTGATGGCAGAAATCCTTTCTGGAGAGGAAGTAAGCCTAAAAGTTTAACTGAGAATGCAGCTGTCACATTGTGAGGGCAAGTTAATAACATTAACCACATGCTATGTTATGATCTAAACCCCCTTTTATCTTTTTTTTTAATCCACTGAAAGATCATTCTAGGAAGATCATATAAGGGCACACATTTTATTAAATGTGGATTATACTTGCAGGATCAGTGTATTAAGGGGATATTTACCAAGGCATGAAGTCACACACATAAGGGGAAAGAAAGACACATTATAAGCTGTGCCTGTTCACTTTTTCTATGTATGCATGTCTTAATGTTGGTATAGCTGGGCCTGGAGTCAGGAAGATTCATCATCCTGAGTTCACACCTGACCTTAGACATTTACTACCTGTGTGACCCTGGATAAGTCACTTAACCCTGTCTACCTCAGTTTCTTCATCTGTAAAATGAGTTGGAGAAGGAAATGGCAAACCACTCTGGTATCTTTGCCAAGAAACCCCAAATAGGGTCACAGAGAGTCAGACATTACTGAAAATGACTGAACAGCAGGGGAAAAACGTTTTGGTAAAGTGAACTGCTAGACCAATTTTAGGGGTTGCAGCCATGCTACTACAAATCCCAATAACTCATCTTTATATAGTGCTTTGTGGTTATAAAGTACTTTAGATTCATAACTTCATTCACTCCTCACAATAACCCTATGTAGTTTGTTTTGAGTTCTATTATATCCATTTTGCAGATGAGAAAACAAAGGTGAAATGGTAAGGTGAAATGCCTTATCTGAAGTCATATAACAAGTGAGTTGTGGAGCCAGGACTTGAATCCAGGACGTGTGTCTCTCCAAGTCTGGTATTCTTTCCACTACACCAAGCTGTCAGGGCACAAAGGCAATGTTAAATGCTGCTTTTCTTTTTAAGAAAATCTCCTTTGGCTCAGTTTACTTGTTAGTACCCAGACAAGAGTCAGTCTTCTTAGGGCATGCAATATAGGAGATGTTAAACACTACAGTGGAGCATATTAAGGAGATAGGTAAGAAACACTGGTAAAGGCAATCAACAAGGTTCCTGGGCCTCTAGGTTTAAGCCCTACGTGGAAGAGAGGGATCCCATCTTCCTTCCTTCTCCTCCTCATCTATCCCTGAAATAATAATTTCTGGCAATTAATATAGCACTTTGGGGGCAGATAGTTGACACAGCACAGAGCCTAGAGTCAGGAAGACCCATCTTTGTGAGTTTGAATCTGGCCTCAGTCACTTACTAGCTGTGTGACCCTGGGCAAATCCCTTGAACTCTGTTTGCCTCAGTTTCTCGATCTGTAAAATGAGCTGGAGAAGGAAATGGCAAACCACTCCAGTATCTGCCAAGAAAACACTGGGGTCATGAAGAGTTGAACACAACTGAAAAACAACTGAACAACAATATAGTACTTTAAGAATTACAGAATATATATAATATATATTCTCTCCACACACATACATATACATATAGGCACACACATAGGTGTATATGCATGCATGTGTGTCTATATACACATGTGTAGGTATGTATATACATGTGTGTATGTACACACACACACATATCACTTGATCCTCCCAATAGGCAGGCACCATTTTTCCCATTGTAGACATGAGGAACCAGGTGCTCAGAGAGGTACTTTGCTCAGGTTCCCAACACTACTAAGAGAGGCAGGATTGGAACTTAAACCTCTCCTGATTCTAGTCCTAGAACTTTCTGTCACCTGTATAGATAATATTATGTTTTTAAGCTGCTTACCTAAAGCTTGTCCCAACATAACATTTATATAGACCTTCAAGGTTTGCAAAGTGATATGCATAATACATACAAACACATACACATATATACAGTACATATATTCACACACATATTATCTCATTTGTCTCCACAACAATCTTGTTATAATCATTGTCGTAAGGAAATTGAGGCTAAGAGAGTCAAGTAAATTGTCCAAAGTCACACAGCTAGTAAGCATTTGACAGACTAAAACTCTGGACTTCCTGCCTTCAAGTCCAGTATGCTATCTACAAGACCATACAAGGCAACTAGGTGGCACAGTGGAGAGTGTCAGACCTGGAGTCAGGAAGACATCTTCCTGAGTTCAAATCTGGCCTCAGACATTTACTAGCTGTGCGACCTTGGGCAAATCACTTAACCCCAACTGCTTTGCCTTCCCCCCTCCAAAAAGAAAAATTCAGTGTGAAAAACAGCTCCATTCTGTCAATGCTACTAAAATAATGTTCTCTCACATAAAATTCGATTTAGCTACTAAAAACCGCATTCTGTCAATGCTACTAAAATAATCTCTCACATACAATTCAATTTAGCAAACAATGAATAGGCTTCTACTGTGTGAAGAGCACAAGACTGGGCACTAAGGGAGATGGAGTTTAGGTAATGCATGGTTCCTGCCCTCGTGTAGCCTATAGTCTAGTAGAAAATATCAGGAAACATGTGGCATATTTTATTGATTTACCGTAAGATACTAAGTATCTTGGACAGGCTAAATCCAAACAATTTTATCATAAAATTCCAAAATAGACTAGCAGGTTAGGATATCAGACTTTTCTTTTGTTTCTATTAATGAATTTGAATGCCTTGGGGATTCAACATTTGCCTACCAGATGAACAACACTTTACCATGACTCATTTGTTTTAGACAACATTTGCAACCCAACCTCACACATTTGGAGGAGCCAGGCCAGAGAAGTGAGGAAGTGTGCTATTGAAAGCAATATATCAAATCAGTAAGTGAATCCCGTGGGCCATGAAGGCTTTCAGACATTCTACTGGCTGTACCAGAAGACTGGCAGGACATTATCATTAAAACAAGCCAAAAAGATGTCAGGATAATTTTTCATTGAATAATTTCCCTACAGAACTGAAGACCACGTTTAGTCCCTCTCCCCATCACATGACTTGGCTATTCTCAATAATGGGTGTGTAGCTTCTCAACCAACTCAGCGGCCCATCTCCCCTAGGTGAACTATTTGCACACATGATGCCAAATAGAATTCCTTATGGCTGTGCTCCTGTAGTCCCCATGGCATGCATACCACTGGGTGACGGCTGGCTTTGGTTTTACAAACATATGAGGTACAATTCTCAGGAACAGAGTTAGAAAATGTTAAGCACTCATAAATTCTCTTTTAAAAAAAAGGTTAGGATTGCACAAAAGATATTCCCAAATCGTTAAAAAAAAAAGCCCCATTTCTTCTAAAGTTGGGTATGAAATCTTGCTAAAGGGCTTTCCTGAAAGACAGGGAAGAAACTGGCTTTGTAAGCTCCATTCTTCCCCTACCAGGTATGGATTTTAACCCAGGGTGTTGCCCGCAGAAATGAATACTCTGTGACAAACATCATTACTTACTTAAAAGGTGAGCTTCAGAGACTGTCAATGCAAACATGGTCACTGCAAACAAGTCCTTGTGGCCACCTCTGGTGCTTTGTCTGTGGCAGGGATAGACCATGTGCATTTTCATCTCTCAGTGGAGTGGAGTTTCATAGTGGTGTAACCATGGAGACAGAGCCTCCTTGCATTTGCAGGTCAAGTAAGCAAATCTGCCCGGCACCATAGCAACAGGAGGCAGAGTAAGATCGGGCCTATCAGTAAAAAGTGTATTCTCTCCCACCCGCCCAGGAGAATGCAGCATTCTCTATGAAACGCCTGCTTTCATGAATGGAGACCGACCATTTTCTAACAAAGTGCAGCAAATGCTGCATTGGCAAAGGGAGAAAGAGGCAAATATTTTTCAGGATTTGGGGCGGGACATTTTCCCAACCAGACAGCGAGAGCAGAAATCACGATAAACAAGGATGAGTACACCAAAAAACAAAACTCGTGGAAATCCTATAGTAAATCTGTTGCATTTTTAATGCCGCGCCTTAGTTGGCAGAATGATGCAAATCATTCGCGTGCTTAAAGAATCTCATTCAACGACCAGGATAGGCTGAATCATTCATTGTTTAAGTATTTATCAAGTATCTGATATGCAAGCATCTGCTTGGCACTGAGTGAAGTAATGAAGACAGGATTCCTCACCTCCAAGTAGCTATAATCTGGGTGGGGAGGAGGCATGCTAAAGAGAGACAACAATGCATATACAACAAAATAGGGTCCTAAGTGCAAAAGAAACCAATGGTAACTTCTGACTGGGAGAATCAGAGAAAGCTTCAGGGTTGGAAGTAGCCTTTCAGCCAAGTGCAGAAGCATACACAGGATTTCAATTGAATGATATGAGAGAGAAAATTCTAGGCATTAAAACAAAACTGCTGAGGAAGAAGAGCATGTTTTAGGTAGAATGGAGGGTATATTAAAGGACAGTAGTGTGAAATGTGGCTGTTAGGATTAAATAGAGCAAGACCAGGGCAGGCCTTGAATACCAGTCTTAGGAGGTTGGACTTTATTCAGTAGATACTAGTGAGTTATTCAAGGTTTTAGAGCACAGGAGTTCTGCTATTAGAGCTAGGCACTAGGAAAATTAATCTGGAAATATTTTACAAGATGGTCACAGAATCATAGATTTAGATCTGGAAGGTGATGAGGGATGGCTATTAGGTTCGGCAGGAACTCTGATCTTATCTAAGACCAGAACCTGCGATTCAGTCTGGAAAGAATTCAGCTCAGTCTTACTTGGAGTCAGAGTTGAAAAAGTTTATTATACGCTTTACAGCGGGCAAGGATCCTTAGGGGACCTGCAAGGGAAAGGGGGAACAGGCTTTTACTTTTAAAGGGTAGCACTGCCATTGTCAGGGCTGACCGGATGGATGTAAGGGACTTCAGTGCATAGATAAAAGTTAAGGCTGACTGAGAGGAACTTGTGACTTCAGTGCATAGATAAAAGTTTGAGGAGTTTAATTTGGAGATGAGATTTGGGTCAGACAGGAGGAGACATGAGGCAACTACAATAAGGCTAGATTAAGCAAGGACAAAGGAGTCACAAGTTGTTCCTTAGGCAGAGTCCGGATAGGGGGAAGGGGCAGAGTTGCTCTGGGGTGGGGGGGGGGGAGATGGAGTGTGATTTTACAGACTGATGTTACAAAGTTTTACAAATTGATGTTACAAACATAGATCCCAAGCACCCCATCATTACTGATGTTACAAATTGATTTTACAAACATAGATCCCAAGCACCCCATCAGAAGACCTCTCAGTGCTTTGGCAGCTCTCTAATATCCTAAATTACAGAGAAGTTCAGTCTGTTTTTGTGAAGGGAGTTTCCACACTGAGAGGTCTCCCAACACTAATGAAACCACCAGTGTACTCCATAAAAAAAAAAATGTAGAATGGATAGAAGCACTGTGAGATTAGAGGCAAGGAAATCAGTTAGGAGATGATTGCTATTACAATCCTGATGAGAGGTAAGGAGGGCTTGAATTCAAGTGGTTTAATTATGGTCCAAGAAAAGGATGGGTAATTTTAAAGGGAGATAACAAATATCATAGGAACCTCTTAGACAAAAATGAACATTCTACTACTGCACAAAAGGTAGAAACCTGTCTATGTTCATGCATTGCTTTCTAGGATGCATTTCTAACTTTCTAAGCTTTCTTTACTATGCTATAAATACCTCTTTATGCTGGAAGCTCATCCCATTTACATGCTCAATGTACTCTCAGCCAAGCAGCCTTTGCCTCTTAGGGACTGATTCCTCCCCAAACCTCCAGTTTAAAGAGGACACCCAGACCAACCATGTCTTATTGCCTTTCCAGACTGTGTTCCTGACTCTCTGTACTTTCTCTATTGATGTCTCTATGACAAGGCATCTTCATCTCTCCTCCCAACTTCATCCTGTAAAAAGCAGGTCTTCCTTTTACATACTGTCCCCCCAATTAGAATGTAAGTAAGCTCCTTAAAAGCAGGTGCTGACTTTCTGGGAATATTTGTATTCCCAGGGTTTAGCACAATGCCTGGCATATAATAAGCCTTTCATAAATGCTTGTTGACAGTTAACTGTTGTATATCAAAGTATCTTCACTGAGGCTGGAGGACCACTTGTCAAACATACTATAGAGAAGACTCTTTTTCACGCATGGATTGGCCATGTATCATGGGAAAGATTAGGCAAGATCAGGCAAGAAGTCTTTCCCAATTGGCCATTTCATCATGTATGGATTTCCACTAAGGTCACTTAATAGCTCAGGAGTTTTTTGAGAGTAGGAATTACCTTATTTTTTGCATTTGTCTTACAGGACCTAGTATGTCCAGCACATACTATGCACTTAAAAAAGCTTGTTGACTAATTACTTATTAATTAAGCTCCTAACTTACTCCTCCCCAGTTACATGGTCACTACCACTTGTGGTTTGCCAATATTTTTGCTTCAGTTGAATACACACTAAAACCCAAGTAGTACAGAAAAGATGCAATTAATCAATAAGTCTTTCTTATGAATCTGTTATGTGCCAGGCACTGGGGATACAAAGGCAGTATGAAAAACCAGTCATAAAAAAACCCTGCCCTCAAGGAGCTTACTCTTGTACTTTCTAAATCTCATTTCAGGTGGGAAGTCTTTCTCAATTAGGTGGTCAAAAAAGATTCCACCACCTCCAGTAATCATCTTGCTTGTAAAAACATATGTATGTAGTTTAGCTAATAAGAAACAAAAATGACTACACAGAAACAAAAACTGAGTCAAGGTAAAAAATAAAGTGACCTGTATGCACATACAACCTCTGTCCCAAAACCTTTCTCATTACTGTCATTAGCAATACCATGAAATTTTCTAAGCCTTCAAGTTAATTTTTAATTTCATCTTTATCTTAATCCCAACACTGAATTCATAGTGTGTGCTACAAATTCTTCCACCACATTATCTCTCAGCATCTTCCTATTCTCTTTATTCTCACAATCACCAATAATAGCCTAGCCCCTTATCACCTAATTCCTGACTTCTTATTACCCCCTAATGTGACCTTTTTGCTTTATCTAATTGGCTAGTCCATTTGTTTAATTAATCAGATATAAACAGGTGGAAGAAACAATGTGTTTGAGGTATTTTTAATCATTAAATATCATCATAAATTTATAGCAAAAAGTGATCTTAGAAGTCATCAAGTCTAGTAAAGATCAAAGAAATAAAGGACCCATATGTACAAAAATATTTATAGCAGCTCAAGAATTGGGGAATGACTGAATAAATTATTGTACATTAATGTACCACAATAATAAAATATTATTGTGTCATAAGAAATACTGAAAGCAATAGTCTCAGAGAACTCTGGGTTGACTTATATGAACAGATGCATAGTGAAGTAAGTATACCAGGAGAAAAATTAATACCATAAAACAACACTATAAAGACAAACAACCCTGAAAGGCTTAAGAACTTTGATCAATGAAATGATTAACCACAACTTCAGAGAACCAGTGATAAAACATACTACTCTCCTTACAAAGAGGTGAAGGATCCAAGATGAAGAATGAGATATATATGGTTTTGAACATGGTCATTGGGGCAATTTGTTTTGCTTAACTGTGTATTTGTTACAATGGTTTTCCTTTCTTTTCTTTTCCAGTGGAGGGTTGGGGTGGGAGGGAGAGCAAATATTGAAAATGAAATAAAATTAACTTTAAAAAAGTCATCTCATCCAGCCCCCTTCCTCTCTCCTCCCCCTAGTTTACAGATAAGAAAACTAAGGCTTAAGTTACCTGTCCAAGGTCACTTAAGTACTAAGTAGCAGAGCCAGAATCTGAACCCAGGTGTCATGACTCCAAATGAAGAACTCTATTCTCTCCTTCTTTTGTTGAGCTATATTCTTCTGGAACCCAAATAACTCTTTGTTTGAATGTCAGAATCCTTTGGGGCTATATTAACAAATTCTATGGGGTCATGGAAGATTGCATCCATTACATAAAGGCAAATCACTGGGGACAAGAACTTTGTGTACTAAAGTAGTAACTTAATAATCAGCAACCTGAATTACCATGACTTGCAAAGATGCCTAATGCTAACAGGTAGTTGCTTAAAAGACACTGGGGAGAATTACCTCATTAAGTATTTCTTTTGCTGTGTCAGGAACTATAGAACAGATCCAGTCCTTTCCTTCTAGAAGAGCTTGATGTTCCAAAAATAACAGCATTTGCAAAAAAATTCCTAAAAGAACCTTTTCCCTGTACGACCTAGAAAAATGCAACTTCACAACAATACTGCTAATAATAGGTATTTACAAATGAGTGGTATGTAAAAGTGCAGACTTGAGCCCTTTCAGAATAATCTATGGTGCTGACAGTAGATAAATCCACTGTATTATTTCTGAATATAGTACACCTCTGTTTGATTTAAATACAATCAGTCTATACCACTCAGTCCTTAAAATATTAATTCCCTTAACAAGCATTTTACAGGGGCAGCTAGGTGGTACAGTGAATAGAGCATGAGTCCTAGAATCAGGAGGACCTGAGTTCAAACGGGTCCTCAGACACTTGACACATTCATTAGTGATGTGACCTTGGTCAAGTCACTTAACCCCAATTGTCTTACCTTCTCCCCCAGAACAAACAAAAAAAACCCCAAACATTTTGCAGATCTCCAGTTTGGTGTTTTAGAATATATGTAATACATCTCCAAAGTTCTAGAATTTTAAAGATGTCTACCTCTAGGAACATGAGAATTAAGAAATGCCCATTTCTATGTAATGGCTATGACAGTACATTGTGTACCCATAAATTGATTGGGAGCTTTTCGGGATCAAGGAAAATGACTTGAGATGAGATATTGAAAACTCTGTAAGCTGATCAATTGCGACACTATGTTCCACAAATCATAATTGCACCTAATTGTGTAGAATTGGTCTCTAGACCATAATTGTTCCATGTTTCCTAGATTAGTGAGCAAATGATAAATTATAAAGTAAACCACTGGAAGAAATTATTAAGTGAGTAACCACTCTCTCTTTCCTGTCTCGGAAAGAAAATGTTGAAGTTTTAGGGATCAATAGAGTGGGAATGTAAAACTACTCTTTAACACTTTTAGTTAAAATGCATAATGAGCCTATGTCGAAGAATATTACCAATATGTATCATATCAGAAGCATAGAAAATACCTTTGGACCCAAACAGAAAATGAACAGAAAAAATTTCCCTGTAATAATTTTCTCCTTGCTCCAGCCTTCTCCATGCTCCCCAGTCACTATTGACTGTTGTGACTTTCCTAAAGCTCAGGTCTGCCACCTCAGCCCCCACTCAATATATTCTAGTGGCTTCCTATCACTTCCAGAGTCAAATATAAAATTTTCTGTTTGGCTTTTAAAGCCATTCACAAACTGGCCCTTATCTACCTTTCCAGTCTTCTTATTCTTACACTTTTCTTCCTTCAATATACTCTAGGATTCAGTAACATTGGCTATCTCTTGAACACCATATACCACCTCAGACTGTGCCTTTTACTACCTGGCTCCCATACCTATAATATGCTCCTTCCTCACCTCTACCTCTTCCTGGATTGCCTGGCTTACTTCAACACTCAGCTTGAACTCTCTTCCTTCTTATGGGGGCCCTTCCTAATCCCCTAACCCCAGTACCATCCATTTATAATGTATATATGTCTTATAAGTATAATTTTTTTCATAACTCCCTCATTAGATTATGAATTCTGTGAGGCGAGGACCCAGTTTTTGCCCTTGTATCTTAGCACTTAACATGGTGCCTGGCACATAGTAAGAATAAATATTTGTTGACTGGCTGACAGAAAACACCAGAGCTCTTGCCAATTCTTCCCCTCCATTCCCAAATCAATTGGGCTCATTAGGTTGCTTGTTTTGTGTCCTACCAGTCATATAGTCCTGCTTTTCTATGATATGTGGGATCTAACAACATAACATAGTCAGAAGAATGCAAACAACCCAAATATGGATGGCATCAGCTTCATACATAAATCTTGGGATACTCTGTGCTCTGCAAACATAAAATGAGAAGGCCTGTTAAATAAATTATTCTTTCTCAACTGTCATAGTTTCCTTTGGGGATTATAAATTTCTCTTTTGGAGATGGGCCATAGCTTTGCTAATTACAATGAAGACATGCTTATTAATATTAGATCTCAGCGTTTTGCCTAGGAACACCATTAGTTTTCTATAAATACATACTGGAATACTGCTTGACAAATATTTTCATTAGTTTTTTCAT
Organism: Petaurus breviceps papuanus; assembly: GCF_028583685.1. Taxonomy (NCBI): domain Eukaryota; kingdom Metazoa; phylum Chordata; class Mammalia; order Diprotodontia; family Petauridae; genus Petaurus; species Petaurus breviceps. Next base: position 50,311,693 of record NW_027187460.1, on the reverse strand, counting down.
GTCCAAAGAAAATGCTACACGATAAAATTACAATTAAACATAATTATTAAGTGACTACTGTGTGCCAGGCACTGTGCTAATGTAGGCACATGACTGCCTACATTTTTATACCACAGTAGATACTCCTGACCAACAGTAATAAGTGCAAATACAGCAATACTCCCCATTTATTCAGCATCATTAAGGGAATAAGGTATTCTGCATAAGTGAACTTTCCAGATAATGGAAGTTTACCCCTTTAGGTATCAGGACTTGATTTTAATTACTTTTGGTGGAAATATTTCTAAGGTGTTTTCCATGATATCCTGCTTCCCTCTCTATGCACTCTATGATCTAGTGATGCTGGCTGATCTGCTGTTCTTCACAAAGGACATTCCATCTCCTAATTGTGCATTTCTCACTGGCTGTCTTGCATACCTAGAATGTTCTCTCTCATCACTTTGGACACCTAGTTTCCCTGGCTTGATTCAAGCTACATCTCAAATTCTACCTTCTACTAGAGGTTTTTTTGGGGGTCCCCACTCCAGTCCCTCTGATATTGCCTTCTTCTTTTAATGTGTATATATATATATATATATATATGTGTGTGTATATATGTATATATGTACACATAACCATAAATCCCTCAAGCCCTCACACAGAAACTGGTTATTTTTTTTATTCAATCCAATTCAGTCAACCTTAGTTATATTTCTTATGTCCAGATCTCTGTCTCCCTCTGTCTCTCTCTCTTCCTTGTCTACTCCATTAGAATATGAACTCATTGAGGGCAGAAACTGTTTTTGCCTTTCTATCCAATCCAATAAACTTTTATTACGCACATACTACGCGTGCCAGGCACTGTGATAAGTTCTGGGGATACAATGAATAAAAAAGAAAGTCCCTGCCCTCAAGGAGTTTGCAATGTAAGGGGGGAGACAACATACAAAAGAAGCCAGAAAAGCAGAGAAGGGGGACTATTAGGGAATACCCAGGCTGGAGACTCTTGTTCCACGGAATTGAAACTGGGCAGAGCAGTAGATGTAGATGGGAGTGCTTAGCCTCCAAGCACATTATTAAGTACTTAATAAATGCGTGTTGACTAATGGATGGCTACATTTTTAGTGTAGGAACCTTTCTTGGATAGCTCAGGCTGATAATAATCATTGTCAGATAGATGCCTTTAAGGCCCTGATACCTTTAGAGGCTACTGAGGTCTACTGGGCTATCAAAGACAGTAAGACACTAAATGGCACTTGAGTACTCAGCGTTTTGAACTGTGATGCTTGCTTTTCAATTCAGATCAACAAATATTTATTATATGTGTATCATGTTGAAAGGACTATGCTAGATATTAGGGATACAAATCAAACAGGCCCTTTGTTAACAGTGACTTCTGACAGGTTTTTTGTTTGTTTTTTTGTCCCTATTCCTTTTCAGAATGAAAGCTAGTCCTCTCTTCTTGGATACTTGTCAGTGGGCTTGACCTCAGCCTCCCACAATCCTCTTCTTTCTTCAGATTTTACTTCTGAAGGACTGTGGCCTGAGAAGTCAGATAACCAAGTCTGGCTAAATTGGGTTTAATAAAAGTATAACTAAGGCTCTGTCTGAGGATTTGAGGTCTCTTGTGAATAATATACACAAACACCAGTGCTATTTTAGATGGTTAGAAGGCTTTTTGGTTCCTGACCAAGCTGCTCTGTTCTGGATAGTTGAAGCTGCTGGATAAGTGGCATCTGCATTAAATGAAGCATCATTACTTTTATTTCACATGAATCAGCCCTGACTGAAGTGGCAAAGACATTAGTGACATAAGCCTCACATATGGGCACTACGATCACTGCTCATTTTTTGCAGTGTGTGAAATTGCTTGTATCTATTTAAGGAAATGGGGTTGATGAATCACCAAACTAGTTAGGACTTTCTGAGGCTTCTTGCAAATGTCCTGTGAAACATGGGAAATAATGTGAAAGGATTATATCTTGACCTATTGTTGTAAGCTAGGTGTTGTTGGGCTAGGCATAGTCTCCAATTTCAGTAAGAGCAGAAGTATCTGATGACAGGAAAATACAGACTTAGCTTAAATGGTGAAGAGTTAGAATATTGCCATTTAAATGGAGATTTCAACATTTGTTTCTGAATGTTCTTTTTTTTTTTTTTAAAGCAACAACAGTGTTTTAAATTACAGTGGGCCTAAGCAAAACTACTTACTTTTCACCTGTTTCCTCCCCACATTTCCTAAATACTTGTTTCTTAACTCTCCTGTCTGCTTCCACCTCTCTGTATAACTGACTTCTCAGAAGTCACTGGAACAAAGGGCCTGTTTGATTTGTATCCCTAATACATGTATTTGTTAAACTGTATTGAGCTCTAGAGTCTCTGGGGATAAGACGCTCCTGGGTAGTAAGCAATTGCTTAGGGAAGTCTAAAACTGTTACACGGCCAGGTGTTTCTGGGTGGAGGATATTCATGTCTATATTTTAAAAAATTCATCATGAAAATGCACCTCTGACTTCACCATAAACCAAATAAGGGTTTTGAAAGCAGGATAAAAGACAGAAAATATGCAAATATGAGGGGGCTGCAAAACTGTTTGCATCTTTGTTTTGGGGGATGATCTTTCTTATTAAATCTGCAGGATGCCAAAATTATGGACACCAACATTTCAGAAGGCTCATCAGCAGAGCAGGAGGACTGTGTGTGTAGACAGGTGGGAGAGGAAATGCTAATGTGAGATCTCTGTACAGCTGGCATGGTGCTTATTTTAGCATCAGCTCACAACATTTGCCACTCTCCACAAAAAACACAACAAAAAGCTTTCTTTCTCATTCTATACATGATCAACAAAGTGAAATAATTTTGCTTTTTGACTACAGAACTTATGGATAGTAACAGTGCTTTTATATAACTCATTTATATATTGCTTTACAATTTGCAAAATCCTTTACAAAGTTTGTGTTCTCACAATAACCCTGGGAGGTAGGTGCTATTATTACCCCCATTTTATAGATGAGAGATCTGAGGCAGGTAGAGGTTAAATGACTTGCTCAGAATCCTATAGTTAATAAGTATCTGAGGCTAAATTTGAACTCAGGTCTTCCTGATTCAGGCCTAACACTCTATTACACTTGCCACCCTCATGTCTCTATCTAAAGATCCCAACACTATTAGATTACTTTCTCATACATCCAGAATATAATGTATTGCAAAACCAAAATTTTAATAAAATAGATTCAGAATTATATTATTTAGACTTATTTAGAACTATCAGACATCTAGATATCTAGGGAATTCTAACTATATGATGTTACAGGGAGCTAACGTTGATTACAATATATGGTATTTCTTCAAAAACAAACAAAACCTGGTCAACAGAGGATTCATTTTTGGCCAAGCTTGAGGGACCATTGCATTTGTCCATTTTGGCTTATAGTCAAGGTAGGCAGAAAGCTAGAGACATAGATTTCTGCTTTTTCCTGCAATTGAATGATTGACCTCCCAGTTACCTCTGTTGCAATGCCATTTACATGCCCTACTTCCATGATTTCCCCTACCCCTGATGTGATAAACTTGACAGATTCATTCTACTGAACTTTTAGAGAGCTCCAGATCAACAAGTACATTTTTCTCAAATACCAATAGCTTCCTTTCAAAATGACACATTTTTAAAAAGTGAAACTTGATGCATGAGCTTCCTAAACCAAAAAGTAATTAAATATTCCTCTGTTTTTTGCTAATTAAAAAAAAAGAAAAAAAGGAAAACATGGGTAGACACAGGCTATGTGACCCAGGATGAGTAATATAACATTTCATCATTCTAGGAACTTTTCTAAGACTATAAACTGCAGAAGGGGTTCCAACCTGTATTAAAAAAAGAATCTCTTACCTGTGAATTCCCAATATTAATGAAATCAGAGCTCTAGTCCCTATCTATCCCTATTCCTGTCACATAAACCCTCTAATCCTACAAAAAGTGCCTGCTTTGTCTCTCCTTGCCTTAAGCATCAAGATCATATCTGTATTACAGGAGGAATTTTTTAGGATTTCTTCCTATTTTTGCAAACAGATTTTTCTTGAATGTCTGGTAGGATTCATTTGTAAATCTATCTAGTTGGTGTATTTTTTCTTTGGGAGTTCACTAATGAATTGTTCAATTTTTTTCTTTGGAGATGGTATTATTCAAATTCTCTATTTCTTAGTCTTATTCTATTAATTTGTTTATATTTTTTATAAATATTGTTTAATTTCATATAATTGTTTTGCTGCCACATAATCTGACAAATAGTTTCTAATAACTTGATTTATTTCTTCTCCATTTGCTTTGAATTTTTTTTCTTTTAGTACAAGCAATTTATTAGATTTGCCTTTGACTATTTCCTCTTTGACTCAACCTTTCCTCTTAAACTCCCATCTCCCTATGCCTATTTTTCCCTGGGTTAATTTAATGTAGTTCAGCACTCACTCCTATTTATGTGTTCATCCCTCCTATTTCTAGTCCAGTTAAACTTGAGATTTGATGCCTACTCCTCCACCCCTTCCTCCATGTTTCTATGCTCTTTTTCTCATGTGCTCCAATTATGAGAAATAGTTGGACTCCCTCTTTCCTCATTTCTTCCCTAGTTTATCCATTTTTCCTCTTTTCTTTCTCTTTTCTCAGATCATTTAAAAAGAAAACACACCCACACCCTCTGTATGTCCTAGTTCTCTCTGTAACTGTTCAAAACATTAAGGATTCTGAAGGGACACTTCTCCTTCTATTAGAAAATTTTTCAACCTCATTTAGCTCCTTCTAATAGCTCAAATTTACTTAACTTTCCAATTTTCTCTTGATTTCTGTGTTTGTATTTCACAATTTCTATTCAACTCTGGTATTTTCTTCAAGAAGGTTTAAAAGTCCTCTCAATGAAAAATCCATTTGTAGGATTATACTCTTTTTGGCAGGGTAAGATATTCTTGGCTGTATGCCATTATATTTTGCCTTTTAAAATTCTGGATCACAATGTTTTCTGTCTTTTATTATAGTAGTTGCCAAGTCTTATTTGACCCTGACTGTGTTTCCTTGGTATCTGAATTCTATCTGGCTGCTTTTAGTATTTTTCTTTGACTTGGAAGCTCCAAATTTTGACTGTAACATTCCTGGGAATTTTAATTTATTGAATTTCATTCATTAGGCAGCTAAGTGGTGTAGTGTATAGAGCCAAGGACCTGGAGTCAAGAAGACCTGATTTCAAATGTGATTTTAGACACTTAGTAGCTATGTGACCATGGGCAATCATTTAATCTCTGCCTTAGTCTCCTCAATTGTAAAAAAATTGTAAAATTCAACCCTGAACAGTAGCTACCTCTCAGGGTTGTTATGAAGATTAAATGAGATAATATTTACAAAGCACTTAGCACAATGCCTGAAAAATAGCAAACACTATATAATTGCTTATTCCCTCCTTTCTCTTCCCCATTTTGGGGGAAGGGGACTGGTGGATTATTTCTATTTTTACTGTGTAGGTTTGTTGTTAATAGTTTTCATTTGTGAAAGTTTTCATTTATGGCTTCTTGAAAGGTGGTATTCAGTATTTGGCATGGCCATACTTTTCAGGGAGTCCAGTGATTCTTAATTTATTTCGTGCTTTTAAGGGTAGATACCTTACATTCTCTTTTGTTTTTCCAACCTTTTGATTTTATTCTAATATTTCTTGTTGTCTCAGGAACTCATTAGATTTAACTTGGACTATTCTTTTTTTCCATGGAGTCTGTTTTTCTACTTTTTCTGCTAAGCCCTTATTCTTCTAATTATTTCCGCCAGATATGGAAAGGACCTTATAGATCTTCTAGTCTTAACCCCGCTTATTTTATATGCAAGGAAACTGAAGTGCACAGAGGTTAAATAATTTGCCCATGTTTCATGGGTAAAAGGTAAAAGGTAAAAAAGAGAGAATTTAAGACTCTTGATAATTTTTATGCCTTGTAATCCACTGCTCTTTCCACTGTTTTTCCAAAGCGGAGAGGGTTCCAGGCATAGAAAACTGAGCAAAGGCATGCAGGTATGAGATTACAATGCATATTCCAGGGTCAGAGAGTATGCCAGTTTGGGTGGAATATAAAAAGCCAGAGGAGCATAATTTCAGATAAAGATGGAAATGTGGGGTACTGGTAGATTATGGAGGGTCTCCAATGCCAGACAAAGGGGTTTGAACCTGATTTAGTATGTGATTGGGAGTCACTGAAGATTTCTGAGTAGAGGAATGATGTGACTAGTAACATTCACTTCCTTTAGGTAATCCACCTTGATTTCTTCATTGGACACATACTGCGCCCCCCACCCTTCTTCCTACCTCTACCCCCATGTACAATGACACTTTTTCCTTTTTTGCTATTATTTCATGTGCCTACCTGATTCATTTCCACTGTTCTACCTGAAGATTATAAACTTCCTAAATTGTTTTGACCAATAGTCCTTCTCTTATACTTATATTTTCTTTCCTTTTTGGATTTATTTAATACGTATTTTTTCCCCAGTTACATGTTTTCTTTTCAAACCATCCATTATACAAATATCCTTTTACCTTTTATCTCTCTACAAACATCTAATTTTAATCAATTCATCTCAATTAACATTTGCTGTCCCCTCCCTTAAAGCACTCATATCTCTATGCTAGAAGCTGCACATTTTTTCAGCAATTGCCTCCATCCAAATATTGAAAGAACATGCAAAGTTTCATGCATGACATTAAATTACCTTCTATTCTGAGTATCCAAAAGGATTTTGAAGGAGAATTGAAAGTCAGTGTAGCATGGACATCAATTACTCAGGACTGACCAAAGCAGACAGCAAAGACTTGCACAGCCACAGCTAATATTTGCTTTGGCCCTCATAAAATGAAGATGCTTGGAGTTTAAATTACAAATAGGTACAGTCAGAGACAGTAACATCATCATTAACCAGAAATCAGGAGATGGTCCATAACTGATGAAGATACACACGCAAACCATAGATCAACTATTAATAGATGAGAAGCAAACCAGTAATGCAAGTTATTTTGGACACCAAAGACAATGATTCCTAAAATATCTGATCTGCTCCTCTGAATCCTAAAATGATCTTTAGATTTTAATGATGATGATATCCTCTACCTCTAAATTAGAATTATTATATATTTTGACATTCCATGCAATATTAATTAATGAAATTTAAAAAAAGGTATTGCTGATAACTGGCTTTCTTGCATCTGATCTTCTGCATTCTCTTCTCTTTCTATCATAATATTGTAACTTTAAAGAAGAGGGAAAAATAATCAGACAGCAAGTATATCCTGATCTGCTGATGTACATCCAGATAACTGATTATATATGCTTTGCATGATGCCATGAAGTACCTTGGTGTAGTTAAGTCTGGACCCAATGGCATTGTCACTTTCATGTACTGTTGAGTTTTAGCTCCTTAGATCTTGCCACCTCATCCCCCCATAATGGGAGTTTACTTTCTTTGCTGTAGGGAGCAAGTATGAAAATTTAATATTGAATTTTCCTTCCCTAAGTGAAAAGAAATCATTGATGGCCCTACGTATTCTTTATTACCTGGGAGAAGAATGGGTGTTTACTGCTTAATTAGAATTAATTGCCATGCCTGGATGGTGAAATATACATATGTATGCATGTATAATATAGCATACACATACCTGGCTTGGTGAGGCATGTCTTTGGTTCCTTCTTATAGCGGGATGACTGGGTATTTCCTTCAACAACCATTCCAACATTAAATTTCTTTCTGGTAAAATCTTCATCACTTCCAGGACAAAAGCTGACTGGACTGTTTCCGGTATCTGAGGGAGTCTTCACTGGAGATACTGACTGACTACTTGGGCACCCAGTATCATCTAAAAGAAGAGAAGAAAAAAAAAAGTGCTGACAGTTAATCAAGGAATACAATGGAAACAGTAAGCAATGAGATGAGGTATAGACACACATGAGTGAATGCACCCAGTCTATTGTAACCTTGAGCACATTTTGTAGAATGTCCACCTTTGTTTTATTTTTAATATTTTCTTTTTTGCTTTCCACAAAAATCTTAGAGTCCCAGGAGTGGGAAACCTGCGGTCCATAGGCCACATGTGGCCTTCTAGGTCCTTAAGTGTGGCCCTTTAGCTGCCTTTTTTTTGGAGGGCAATTGGGATTAAGTAACTTGCCTAAAGTCACACAGCTAGTAAGTGTGTCAAGTGTCTGAGGCCGGATTTGAACTCAGGTTCATCTATTCACTGCACCAGCTAGCCACCCCAAGGACCTTTAACTGAATTCAAACTTCACAGAACAAATCTTAATAAAAGGATTTGTTCTGCAAGACTTGGACTCAGTCAAAAGGCCGCACCCAAGGACCTAGAAGGTCATATGTGGCCTCAAGGCCACAAGTTGTCCACTCCCACTGACCATTACAAAAATGCAAGCATTTGTTATTTTCAGTAGAGTAGGAGGCAAGGTAGTACAAGGGGAGGGGAGGAGACAAAAAAAGATTTGGAACTGTGGTTATGCAGAAAGTGATGCCAACAGGCAAGAGACTGAGTAAAAGTTTACAATAAAGCACTGATGACCCACTAAAGTTAGAAAGAAAATGTATACAATATTAAAAAGTATTTGAAAGAAATCCTTTCTGAGCTTTTTGGCTCACAAATAATTAGTTATTCTCTATAGTAAAGTCTTTCATATATCTCCTTTGCTCAGAGATTGCTGGTCTGGCCTTAATTGTTAAAATTTCAATGTGAGCATTTATACCTTGGAGGTTAATAATTGCTTTGTTGATTATCTATACTTAAGAAAGTGATGGGAGAAAATGTTACTAATTCAGCTTAAACTTAAAAGAATGTGGTACTTTTTTTCCTAGAGGGTCAGTAATTAAAGGTTTATTAACACACCCCTTAGGGCAGCTAGGTATCATAGTAGATAGAAAGCAAGGTCTGGAGTCAGGAAGACCTGACATCAAATCTGGCCTCAGCCACTTATTAGTTAAGTGACCCTGGACAAGTCACTTAACCCTGTTTTCCTCAGTTTCCTTATCTGTAAAATGATGTGGAGAAGGATCTTTACCAAGAATACCCCAAAAGGGGTTAACCAAGTGTTGGACATGACTGAAAACTACTAAACAACAACAGACCCCTGATTTCAGCCCTCATTACATGATCTGTGAGATCACTTGGGTGGTCTTTTGCAAGTTTGTGATGCTTTTCCCTGCCACAAGCTGTCCCCCATGCCTTGAATGTACTTTTTCCTCACTTTAGTCTCTTAGAATCCTTGATTTTCTTTAAAGTTCTGTTCAGAGCTTTAAGGGGAATCAAGGATTTATTCTATATTCGTTCAATAAACTTTTATTAAGTATCTGCTATGTGCTAGGCGTTGTGTTAAGGGCTGAGGATACAAAAAGAAAAAGTACCTGCCTTCAAGAAGCTTACAGTCTAATGGGAGAAAGGAACACATTAAAGGAAGGTGTGAAAAGAAGGGATGGAATAAAGGAATAGAAGTCTCAATCAGAATGGAGGAAGACAAGGAAGTACAGCTGGGTAGGAAATGACAATATGGGCCCTCCTTGAATGGAAGTTCTGCCCTCCAAGCAGAGGGTACTGAGGAGGTATAAGTGTCAAAAGTTTTGTGAGATTTTGCAGGAAAATGAGTGTCTTAGGGATATGATGAAGTCTAAAGAGGTAGAGTCAGGTGGGCAATGAAGGCCGGCTTTTATGAAGAGGGACACCTCCCCCACCCCTCCTACCACACCTCCAAGTATTAACATGGTACTTGGCACATAGTAGGTGCTTAATAAATATTAGTTAGCTAACTGCTAGTATTGTTTCCCCAGAACCCTGGGGATTACCTGGTATTTATTTTGTATATATGTTATCTCCCCTGGTAAAAATGAAAGCTCATGGAGGACAGGAACTGTTTGTACTTTGATCACCAAGCACGGTTCCTGGCACATAGTATGCACTTAATACATGCTGGCTGAAGTTTGTTTGTTTGTTTTAAAGCAGCCTATGCAATTTGTGAGAAGTCTTCACAGCAATTTCTATATTAGACAAAATTAATCAAACATTCATTATAATATACACATTTATACACACATAATCACATGTATAGAATGCTACAAAGCACTTCAGGTATATTCATTCTTTCTTTTGATCTTTAGACTGTGAGCTACTGGGGGGCAGGGACTGTTTTCTGCCTTTCTTTTATCCCGGGTGTCCTGGCACAGTGCCTGGCACACAGTAGGAACTTAATAAATGCTTAATGGCTTACATGTACCTCATGAGAAGAAGATGCTGTAGTTACCCCTATTTATATTTATTTATTCATAGATAAGGAAACTGAGAATGAAAGATTACATACATGTCTGATGGAAGAATCTGAATGTTAGTCTTACTGAGACCAAGTTCTGGACTCTATCCGGCGTACTATCTAGCCACTTCTATCAAGTCAGGTGAGCCAGCAGAAGATTTGGTCATCTGTTCATGCTTTAAAGGCATTGCCTTTAAATCCCCTGCTCTTTTTCAGATTAAGCATATTGTATCCTCTGTAGAGCACCAGGCAGCTGCTTCTTTTGCTTATAAGAAAAAGTAGCCCTGTGTCTGCCTCATGCATATGTACACACACACACACAACCAGGCACAGTGCCAACTGGGGTAAATAAGCATGATGAAGCTTATATTCAATTAAAAAGTTTTTCTTATTTTCACAGTTGTATGTTATTACCATATTCATAATTGGAAATTAATGCATATAATAAGTAAAAACCCCTTTAAACATGAAGTTAAAAGGAGGATTACATCTGTGTCCTAGAAATGCCTTCTGCATAGGTTACTCAACTAACTGTATTTGTGAAGGTAGCGTGTAATGGGAATGTAAATTTTAAAGATCTTCCCTGCCCCTAGGCTAAAGTGCACCAGGAGCCTGGGGTGGGAGGCTTGTTTTTCAGTAGATACTTCTTGATTGGCCAGTGGGTCAATAAGGTTGTTACATTCTCTGAGCCAGGAGAAGGCTACATAAGCCCTGATGTGTAGCTTTGTTTTGGGGCTCACTTTGAGAAGTGTTCTGTGATTTGATCTGGATTCTGGGAAGCCGTTGAGAGCCGCCCCTCAGCTTTGAAAAACCCAGATGTTGAAACCCAGATGTTGTTTGGTATGGATGTAATGGTTGGACAGTTTGGAAATCTGTCTACTTGATCTGTTTCTGTCTTGATAATTCTGTCTGCATATCTGAAGTTCGGGGTGCTGACTTTTCCCCCTGAACTAGGTAAACGATACATTTCTGACTGATTAAAGTAAGCTTGTTAACCCATTTTGAGTTGCTTTCCTTTAACAAAGCAGATCTAAGAACCTGTGTTGTCAGTGACCCTGAGGACACTTGGGGTGCTTGCTGCTACATAGAGTCCTGTATTTGTATTCTGATAAATCAGGGTATTTTAAAATGATTTACAGAACAGAAAACTGGAGAATGGTTATATTAGAAAAAGGATGATTTGTTCTACAAAAGGCTATTTATTCTATAGGGTTCCTTTAAACATTGAGTCCTTCTACCAAACTTAATATAATATTTAACTTAAATATCCCAACTTGGACGCATCTCTTTGTACGAAACAGTAATTCCTGACCTGAAAGCTGTGTACACCTGAACTACTAAAGTTATTTTGCAAGAGTTCCAAAAGCCTCTATTTTTTCATTCAATGTATATTAATAGTTCAATCGCTACCATGTGAGGGCATGGAAAATTATTTCATCAATCAACCAACCAATCAATTAATCAACAAACTTATTAAGTGCTATCTATGTGCAAGGCAATAGGCATGAGAAACAGGGGCCTTCATATGCAAAAGACTGGCATAACTGTATGTTTAATCTTTAACAAACAACATCATAAAAGCTCATATTATGTATTATTCATTTTTATTGGTCCTCTGCCAAATATTTACTATAGTTTAATCTAATTGATTTCCATTTGTGTGAGCTATATTACTACAGAAGCCTTAAGTTCTATGATGGCATCTGAATTTTTATATTTTTAATCTAAAGAACATTAAAAAATTTTTTTTTCATATGTTGTAAAAGCCATACTATTTTAAAATATAATTTACAGCAGATGAACCTTTTTGAAAAAGGTTGACCCTTCAAACATGTTTTCAAAATGCATGTTTTAAAGGAAAATCTTAATGTTCTAAAGCAAATGTCTTACAAATTGTTTCAAATATCTCCAGAGGTCTCAATAAAGAAGCACTTGAATTAGATTTTCCCCAAGATCTGTTTCAGCTCTTAAACTCCATCATTTTATCTTTTTATGAATATTGTCCTTACTCATGGAAAAATGCAGTAAATATACTCAACTTACCAAGTAAACAAGTATATTTGGTATATGTAATGGGAATGGGAATTTGAAGATCTTCCCTGCCCCTTAATAGGCCGAATGTAATCACATGGAGCCCATGGTGGGAGGAGCTTGCTGAAGGTTAGAGCAGAGCCCAGAGAAAGCTAGGAGTCAGGGCAGCTAGACAGAGAGGACACAGCAAGCAAGGAGACAGCTAGGCTTGTAAGTGTTTGTGGGAAGGCTAAAGGATGGTGTGGCTCCCTACTGTGTTATAGTGTATTAACTTCTTTGTTGCTATGATGGATTTGGCTTTTTGGTTTCGGGATTTGGTTTTCTGGTGTCTGAATAAATGTTTTGCTTCTGCCTTATATATGGAGAATCAGTTATATTTTGCAATTCAGAATTTTGCCAACATACTCATAGTCTGCATCAGTGCTGTGAATGTTGTGTTGGCACTACAGTATATTAAATATATAAGTATACCAGGTAAGTTTCTTGTTGTAATATCTTATACCAATTCCATAGAAATCATGTATTCCAGTATTAACATGTATAGTAACATTTGGTTTAAGTGCCTAAGAAATTTCTTTTAAAATATAGTAATGGCTAAGAAGAGCATAGTTAAAATAAAAATACTTAAGATCTTCGACTTAGGGTGGCTTCTAACTTTCCATTTCCAACGATGCTCACCCCCTCCCCCAATAAGAATAATGATAATAGCTAACATTTTTGTAGAACCTTAAGGTTTGCAGAGTACATTACACATATTAGCTCAGTTGATTATTATGCCAATCCTGTGAAGTAAGTGTTATTAGTCATGTTTCACAGATGAGTAAACTGAGGCTGAAAAGTTAAGTGACTTGTCATGATCATACAGCTAGTATGTATCTGAAGTAGGATTAACATCCTATTTCCCCCAACTCAAAGTTTAGAAACCTTTATGTCATTCTCATTTTCTTCCTACCTGTTTTACCCAGAATACTAACTCTTGTAGATTCTATCTCTAAAATATAACTTGAATTCCTTCTTTTCTTTCCATTCCCCTGATTCAGACCATGATTAATTTCAACTTAATAATAAATCAACATGATTAATAAATTAATTTCAACTTAATAATAAATCAACATGATTAATTTCAACCAGGTTATTACAACAGCCTTTTTAGATGATCATCCTGCCTCCTCTCTCTCTCCCTGTTCCATTCTATTCTATTATCACCAGAGTAAACAGTGCAATACACAGCTCCAAAAAATTATCAATGAGTCCTCATTTTCAACTAAAGATCAAACATCTGAACATAACATTCCAGATTTTCTGAAATCTGTTTCCAAACTAGCTTTCCAGCCTTCCTTCTGCATTCTAATTTTCTCCACTCATTTTTCTTCTTGAAAACTTTTACTGTAGCTATAAAAGATGAAACTTAAGTAAGAAGTTCAACTATTTCAGATGATTATCAGAATTTCATTTTTAAAAGTTACATAGAAAAGTTATGTCATTCATTTTCACTAACTATTCATATTACGCAGAATCTTGAGCCAAATAAGCCATGACTTTAATAATAGGGTGTTAAACAGTTGTAAAAGTTTAAGATCTACAAATAAAGAACATTTTTAAATATTGAGGTTGAATAATATTTCATTTATGAAAAGCATAAAATCAGAAATTAACCTGAATGAAGATAAGTTCTATTTATAATAACAGTGATAAAAAAATCACAATTTCTCAAATGTGATTCATTTTGATTTCATGTAATGCCTATTTAAGATCTATCTATAATAATAGTTAGCTTAGTTCAAATCTAGCCTCAGACACTTATTAGCTGTGTGACTCTAGGCAACTCACTTAACCTGCCTGCCTTAGTTTCCTCATCTGTAAAATGGGGATAATAATAGTATTTACCTCCTAGAGTTGTGAAGATAAAATGAGGTATTTGCAAAGCACTTTACAAGCCTTAAAGTGCTAAATATATAGCTAAGTATATTTATCTATGTAGATAGTATATCTGTGTGTCTATCTATCACTCTATGGTGGTAATAAGACCATCCAGAAAGACTATGGTAATTTCCCATATCCTTATATGTCCTCCAGCCCCCTGGCACAGTCACCTGACCAGAGGATGTAATCCAAGGATGCCTGGGCCTTGTCATCTATGTCATAACTGCCCTTTTAGGATCTTTCCATTTACAATGAAAACAAATCTTATTTTTTCATGTGTTCTGTCTCCCTTGGAGTGTGAGCTCATGGCTGCTAATGATGACTTTTCAAATCCTATAGGAGATAACTGAGGAGGTGAATTCAACCTACAGGAAATTACAAAAAAAATAAGTTGATGAGAGAATTTTGTATGTGGGCTAATTCTGAGTATATTTCAGACTATGTCTTCTAGACTCCCATTGAACTTGGGAATTAACTAGATCAGTCATTGGCTGGCCAAGAAAGCTAGAGATGCTAGAGGTGGAAATGGGGATAGGGAGGAAAGAAACTACTCAGAGATAGCTGGAGTGTCATCTGGTGGCCAAACAATGGACTTCACTCCACTCAGATGGTTAAGTAATGAAACAGATATCAAGATAGCCCCACATGGAAAGGGAATGAGTCCAAGGGTGATCACAGTTGTCAGCAAGTGAACATTTTGAAATTTTGGTTAGAACTAATCATCAATAAACTTGTCATTCAAGTTCTCTCTCTCTCTCTCTCTCTCTCTCTCTCTCTCTCTCTCTCTCTCTTACACGCGCACACACACACACACACACACACACACAGTCAATGAACTATCTGCCTAGTTAGGAACATAAATGCTTTCATCCCTTTTGTTTTTACCATGTGGATGGTTAGTCTAATCTATTTCAAATTATAGTGGATTTCACTAAGGAGATGTTAAAATGCTCCATTAACTTGTATGACATAATCTGGGAAAAGAAACATTTGAATAATCTTATCCAAAGAGAAACCTTTTCTTTACTATTTTTTTTTAGTTTATTATACAAGACATCTTCCATAAGTGGTGAACACACGTGAAAATATATCATCCTGTTTGACACTTGCTTAATCTTTTAAAAGATTCCAAATTGCTCTCTACTGAAAACCTCATTTATTTAACAGCATTATTCTAGTGATGCTCTATGACTATGAATCATAGAATATCATGATCTCAGAAGAATTAAAATTACAAATGTCTCAAAGTATTAAGTCACATGGTATACTATAATGTGTAACATATTGACATCAATGTGAGAAGTGGCATAAAAGCTACAACTGAAAATATAGATGACTGGAAAAGGAAATAGATTAGTTATTTATTATCTTTGACGTTCTTGTTAAACAGAGGGACAGCCCCAGTGGTACAGTAGTACCCCATTGTTCTTTTAAAAAAAAAAAAAAGAGGAAAATCTCTAGGTTATATTAGGTAGTTGCTCTATAGGGAGTTGTGTTTAAAAAAATTGACAACCATAACAAATAAGAATTTCAAAGGATAAATCGGAATTCCCACGTGGTGAAATCATGGATTGATGAAAGTACAGGTATCAGAATTCATTTAAATAAAGGTTTATTATTGATTCATTGGTTTAATTTACATTAAACAAGCAACCATAAACTCTGTTTTTATTATGAAACATTTATTATGGGAACAAGGTGACCCTGGCACCAATATAAATGGAACTTTTCTACTAATTCTTTTTTTTTATACCTTTAGAACCATCAGTAAATAACAAATCTATAAACTACTGTAGAAAATGAATGGCTTATTGCTTTCACTCTGATTATTATTATTATTTTTTGCTTTTTGGACGGCAATTGGGGTTAAGTAAGCGTCACACAGCTAGTAAGTGTAAAGTGTCTGAGGCTGGATTTGAACTCAGGTCCGCCTGACTCCAAAGCCAGTGCTCTATTCACTGCACCACCTAGCCACCCCAACATTCTGATTATTCTTATAAGTTACTTTAAAAGAGGATGGAAACAAGCACTTGTTAAGTGTCTGCTATGTGCCAGGCACTTTGCTAAGTGCTTTACACCTATTTCATTTATCTTTTATCCTCACAATAGCCCTGGGAAGTATATACTGTTATTAATCTAATTTTATAATTGAGGAAACTGAGGAAGAAAGATTAAGTGACTTGCTCAGGGTCACACAGCTGACGCAGGTCTTTCTAACTCCAGGCCCAAGCACTCTCCCCACTTCCTCAGGGCCAAGCAAAGATAAGGATCAAGCAAATTGCCTAAGACCCCATAAAAGACAGTGGCTGAAATAGAACTTGAGCCTCTATTGCTAGCTTTTTTTCCCATATTCCTCTATGCAATGAAAAACAAACGGGGTCCCTTCTACATCTCTGTTTTGGGGTTTATTGTTCACTGTTATTTCTTCAGTAGAATGAAACTTATTTTTCTGTTAGAAAGTAAAATGCCATCACCTCTTTAGACCTAATTTAGTTATTTATCTATATCCATAGGAAAACTATCATCTTTGAATGACTGTCCCCCAGATAAGAGTCTCAAACCACCACAAAAATGCTTTTTTATCTATAGAGGTTCAGTAGTATTTTTTCCACAAGTTTTTTTTACTTATGTTTCATATCACCTATCATCAGCATGCATATTTACTTAAGGGAAGTTATGCTAAACTAATTTCCACATTGGGGTCTCATTATCTTGAATCAATCAATTTTGAATTAATCATTTATTGAGCCCCTAAGAGGTATCCAGTACTGTACTGTACACAGATGATGAGGAGGGGGTAAAGGAGAGAACAGATCACAAAAAGGGGGTTGCTAATATACTGGTTTTGTGATTCAGTCCTTAAGTCAACCTTCACCACCATGCCAACGATGATGGCATAGCAACACATTGCTTGCCAAAGAGGATCTGTCAAGACCATTACTCACAGAGCCTTGTGACATTTGCCTGTTTTGGCCACAGCTCAACTTGCAAAAAACAATCCAGCTCTAGAAATGGCAAAGATGCTAGTTTTCATTGTACTGGAAGAATATCTGAGTCTATGCAAGCTAAAGCCACAGTAAAGGAAAAGAGGCCAATTTCATCGGGGTGTCACCCAGTCGTGTGCTTGGTGTGGCTTCCTTCTGTGTATTCTTGAACAATTGGCTCAGCTGGGCATTGCCTGTCAGTTGGCTTTTCTTCAGCATCCGGTACCATTGCTGGAAACAGAATGTCAGACCAGATGGACCAGGGAGTGTTCTGATTCAATATGGCATAGCCTCTGGGGCCTTGAAACCTTACATGAAATGTCCTCAGGTTATGCTGATGCTGGAATGATTCTCTGTGGAGTACTGAGGCAGTTAGGTTAACCACAAGTAATCTGACACCAGGTCAAACAGCCCATAGACAAATTACAAGGTCTTCACAGACTGCATGAAATAACAAATAGTCTAATTACCCTGTAAACCGACCATAGGGAACTTTCAACCAATATAATATAGGAAACACTGGATTTATGTTGTGGTGCTTTCTTTGGGACAAAAAAGTTTTACTGTAATTTTAATTTGCTATGAACAAAACAACCACTCAATACCTATTAAGTAAAAATAATGGTTAAAACAGAGCCATAAATAGGGTGGAGAAAAGAGTTTGGGGCGCAGGGGCACCAGCATCTATGGAGTATACTTGTTTCTGCTGCACTCTTCTGCTGAGTACCTAGACCACCCTTCTCTCTCTCATGATACCTTCCCTCACCTCCAGGTCCCTTTTTTGCTGCCTCTCCCACTTTTCTCTTATCCTTGGGATTGGGGATCATCAGTGGTGCTGTAGTGTCTGAGGCCAGGTTGAAGCAGATTGTTCTCTGCTTCCTCCCCTCCTTCTTACTACCCCTTTCTTCCAACACTCCTCCTCCCCACAATGGAATTTGCCCCAGGTATCAAAATTCTTAGTTATGGCTTTGGCTATAAGCAAGTGCAAATCTTCCCCTTGCCCTAAAAAGAGGGAGCACATATCAAAGGTATGGCTCTTTCAAGCCGCCCCTTTTAATACAGAAGAAAAACACTCTAGTAAGATCCCCCCACATTTAAAGTGCAGGCATAGGATATTCAGATTTTAAAATACATCAAAAATATATTAAAACATATATGATGCACACATATATATGTGTGTATATATACATACATATTTACATACATAAATGCATATATATCTATACAGAGTAAAGAGAGAGAATATATGGATATAACTATGCTTTCCTCACCGAACCTCAGACATATGGATGTGAGATTCAAATTCAAACAATGGTAATGCAAGTAATTATTTATGAACCTACATCACTCTGCATACCTCCACACGTGAAGGAATTATACAGGGAGACCTCAAGGTCCTAAAACCCATACAGTACACACCATTCATGGGCTGTGGAAATGAAAACAATCTGCTCACTTCAGCTTTGATGTTTTGTGGTATATTTCCCTCCACAAGAATAGTTTTGACTGGATTGAGGAAAAACTTCATAGCATTAAAAAAAAACACATCAGATTTATTATCTCAATTCATGCGATTCTAGTTTTCAGCAGATCATGTTATGAATAAATGTCAAGGAGAAATCATTTCCATGACACTGTGAGGAAATTGTTCCTGGTCAGAAAATGTCAGACATACCAAAATTCCATAGACAAATTGAAAGGTCTAACTTGAAAAATAAAAATTGGGTGTGATGCTTCTAATTTCTAGAGGAATGCCTGGAAACGTAAATTTCAGCTGAGTATAATATTAAGAGAGGTTGCAAGACCTTAGGAAAAGGGTGTGTGGGACTTGTCAGTCTAAAGGAAAGGGAGGGTACAGTTTCTTTAAAAAAACTCACAAAGCTAAGGATTTTCCTGCCATCGAGTTACATTTATAACTTCTTTTTTTCTGCCAAGGGCACTATGTGGTTTGCTACAGTCTCTGATTTCATTTTTTTTCTTAGGAAAAACAGGGTAGGATTAAAACAAAATGAAACAAAACCAATTGGGCTTTTCTCTCTCCACCTTCCCCTTCCCTCCCCCACTAAACAAGCTGACTGATTCTGTGGCTGGTTACATTCCCAACCTCTAAATGTTTTGAAGCATGTTGCTTGGTGCAATCCACTTGAAAGTAAGCATGTGCTTCTTCCTGGGCCAAGGATTTGATGCTCTGCCCATATTAGAATCCTTTCTTCTTTCTAGCCCTGGGCCAGCACCCAGCAAAATCTAGGTTATAGCAACATTCATTTAAAAAGTAACCTTTTCCCAAAGGTCGGCCCTTGTAGGTGAGAGGTCTAATACTCTCTATCTTCTATAAATCAGCCTATCTATACCCTTTGAGGAATCTTTTCTTGATTTCTGGTAATCAATACAGTCTGGCTGATATAACAGAAGAGTTGTAAAAAGGACCAGAGTCAGGAGACTTGAGTTCAAGTGCCATCTTGGCCATTAACTGGATGTCTGACCTTGGGAAAATCATATCATGTCTCTGGGCCTCAGTTTCCTCATCTGTAAAATGGGAGAATTGTGATAGTTCTAAGCAACCTTTTATGTCTTAAAGTCTCTGATTTTTATGATTCTAGGTTTATAAAATCAGATGCAAATTAAATGAGATTAGAGAAAGGAAAAAGAGCAGAGACTAAAATAGAGTGGGGTGGGGGGATGGTGTGTGGAGGAGTGTCTCCAGAGGCCCTGGTCTACATTAGACATAGAAAGAGTCAAAACTTGTGATTTCATTGGTATGGAAATTTACTGTGACAATTCAAGGAAGTTGCCTGAGAGATTGACTTGCCCAGGGTTCCAGTTAAAAAACTTTCTTGACCAATAAAAAATGTATCTGTTTTGTAATTTATTGTCTTAGAGAGGCATTGAGGCACTGAAAGGTTAAGTGACTTGCCCGTTTGTCCCATGGTCAGTATTTGAGAGAGACTGAACTTGAAATTAACTCTTTCTGATGCCAAGGACAGCTCTTTCCTGATTACACTTTGCTTTTTCTCTTTCTGTCCCTCTCTCCATAAATTTTATACACACACATACTATATTTATAACATATATACATACGGGTTTTTCCCCCACAAAGAAAGCACAGAGACCTAAGGACCCTCCCAAAGCTAGATCAATGAAGAGAAATTATTGTCTTCTCTTAAAATTTTTACTGACCTTTTACTCTCTACCTATAAACATGCTTAGGACTCACCTATACTAAAACTATTTTTCCCCTTACACTATTATCCTCTTTCTCTAGCTTATTGCTAAATTTCTCAAGAGTTGTCTGAATTCATTGCCTCTATACTCCTTAATCCTTTGTAATCTGACTTCAGCTCTTTTAAATTCATTGAAAAATGGTCTCTCAAATGATCATTAATTGACCTCTAAATTTAATGGTCCTTTTTTACCCGAATACATTTTGATCTTTCTTCAGTATCTAAAGTGCTGAGCAACGTAGCCCATATCCCTCCTTTCCTGAGACTTTCTCTTCCCTTGGCTTGCAGAATACTAGGCTGTGCTTGCTCTACTCCTGTTTCTCTGGCTACCCTAAATACTGGAGATCACAAAATAGCATTCTCAATAGTGGTTTAGTGACAATTTCTCCACAAGTATTTCTATTCTGCTTCACAACAAATAATTTTTAAAAAGTAGATAGTCATTCTTTTAATAAGTCACTTTTTACTGTCCTTTTATCAGCTATTTAGACCTAATTCAGGTATAAAGTTATTTGTATATCCTCTTAGAAAAAACACCTGGATCCTCTAATGACTACCCCATTAGAGCCCTCGTAAGTAGATACTTTCTACCTTGGAAATGTTTCTTCCTTCTTTTCACTCTCTCTTTATTTTTTTCCCTTGTAGATCTTGTCCATTCTCATGGTTTGAACTAGTACTTCTATATCAAATCTAAATCTTAGCTCTGACCGCTCTCCTGAGAGCTAGATCCACATGTTTTAACTCTACCTTTTTATGTTTACATGAATGCCCCACCAGCATCTCTAGGTTACCGTTTTCAAAACTGAATTAATCATTTTTTCCTCAAAAATCTCCTAGTTTCTGACCATGACAACCACCCACATCCTCCCAGTCTCTCTCCCTTGAAGCTCCCTAATTCACTTTATCTACTTTTCCTCCACCCCACCCCATGCTACATTTAACAAGCCGCTGGGTGGTGTTGGTTCCTTCCTCTATAATAGCTTTCCCCAAAGTCCCATTCTTTGCACCCTCATTTGGACTACTTTAATAGTTTCCCGACTGGTCTTTCTGTTTCTTACTCTAACCAAGTCTTCAGATTAATCTTCTTAAAGAATGATCATGTCAATGTCTTATCTTAAAAAAAAAGACTTGTTTTTATATTTGGAATTAAATCTAAACTCTCTCCTCTGTCATTTAAGGTACTACTATTTGGTCCCAACTCACATTTCTAGCACTATCTTCCACTACTCCACTTTATAAACATTAAGCTTTAGCCAAAACAGAGTTACTTGCTGTTTCCAAGACACACCCCAGGCTTTCTACCTCAGAGTCTTTACTTTAGTTGTTTCTGCCATAAAGAAAATCTCCCTTTTACTTCCCCACACTTTTCCTACTCTTACCCATTTTTCAGGTCCCAATTCAAATGGCATTTCCTCTGTGAAGCCTTCCTTGATTCCAGGTAAGAATTACCTCCTTCCTCTTCAGAGCTTCCTTTGCACTGAGTATCTCTGTTACTGCATGTTTATACTCTACTTGGTGGTATAACTATTGTACACATGGCATATCACATGGTATGCAGATGGTTACTAAGCCTGGGGCAAGTCCTTAAACCTCCATGGATCTGTTCCCTCATCAAATGAGACAGTCATATATAAAGCCCTTTGCAAACTTTAAATTGCTGTATAAATTCTAGCTGTCAAATAAGCTGTCATTTTCATATATGAAGGGTTTTCAAAGTAAAATGTATTTGCTGATGCTATGGAACTTTCTGGGTACCAAACCATCCTGTGTTAATAATGGGTCCTGTGGGCTCTGTTTCCTGAAGTCAATTTTACGACCTGAAGTGTTATTCTTTTACCCTATGTAGCCATTTAATAATATAATATGTTAGACCTCAAAATATTGCTTCACATTTCTTCAGAAACCTAGGTATACGTATAAATAAAACTCACATGCCAAACCTAAGAGTTCAACTGGTTTTCCATAAGATCGTTAAGGATGGGAACAAGATAAAAACAACAGAATTCACTCTCAGCTCTACATAGAACATGGGAGTGAGGGAAAAAAAGGTTTTTTTTTCTCTCCTTGGCCAGAAAATCTTGAAACACTCAGTTATGGCTAGATGTTGAATACTTTGTTTCAAAAAGGGGGGCTGAACGTTCAAAACCATTTTAGCAAAAGCATAACTTGGCATGTGTGTACATGTGCAAAAACCACGCTTCATTTGAAGTTCACTGGCTCTCATTTATGTCAGCTGAACTGTTGTTGGAACATTCAGTGCAGACAGACAGTTGCTGCACGAGGACTATACTCATACTACCCCAGATATATGCACCCTGGAGGCTAGTGATGGCTGCCATTCACTGGGAAAAGGAAAAGACTCAGGAGCCAAACAAAAAGGTTAATCTGATCTATGGGGTTCCTTTCCAATTCATAGAGCACACCACTGAAAAATCTCCAAAAATGTCTTGACTAGTTGCTCAACAAAACAGGAAGCAGCAGGCATTTTAAAACTCCAAAATTTAAAACCATTAAAAGAAGTCCTTGAGAAAGTTGTAAACATTTTGGAGGAGGAAAAAGAAAACTCAGAAATTTAGTTTCCAGCCCTCTTTGTATTCATTCATACCCCAAAGTCAACATCTGTAGTTACAAAATGCTCACCAGTCTAATACCTTTGGATTCTAGCACATTACTAGAAAACTTCTTAGCTTATGTTTTCCCACTCAAATGCATCATCTATTTTTTCAATAATGAAAAGTCACAAACATAATCATAGTGCAAAGTGTAGTGGATCTAGGGACAGAGGACTTGGCTTTGAATCCTAGCTTTGCTACATGTTGCCTGTGTCCTTAGATATTTAATCTCTAGGGTTGCAGTGCCATCAAAGTCAAAATGAGGGTGTTGATCTTGGTCTCTAAGGTAATTTCCTGTTCTAAATCCTTGGTCCTCTGACAAGGTTCTGTAACAGTCAGCATTATAGGATTATGAAGGCAAATGGGCAAAAATGAAGTATAGAGACTTAATTCTTGTTATTCTAAATAACTATTTCTCTTTTAACCTGTGTCTATACCAGTGATGTTTAACAGAACAATTATTTGGTGGGTACCTATTTTGTTCCTTGAAGAAGAGATAATCATCTGTATACATTCTTGTACTTCCTGAATTTTATTCAGGACTTTCTATGCTTGGTTTAAAGTCATCAAGCTAAGATTCAGAAAAAAAAATGGTGAGTGAGGTTAGATAAGTCTCCAGGTCCTCATTTGCCTTAGCTCTTCCTCTGGAAAATGTTCACAGCACTACAGGAACTAGGGCAGAAAGGGACCTTAGGGAACATAGTCCAAACTCCTCATTTTACAGAAATTAACTTTTGGTACAGAAAGTGGAAGTGACTTTCCTCAGGTCATACAGAGGATAAGCAACAGAGATGGGTTTTGAACTGAGGTCTTCTGACCAATGTCAGTCTATTTCCATTGTCCTTGATACCTGTCATAAGGTAATATTCCATATAGGTACACTGTTTTCTTTTTCCTCAAACTCTGAATCTGGAGAAGGTGAGGATAGAATCAAGATAAGAGGTGAAAAAGGGTAAGAAAGCAACAAGAATATGAATAACATGATCAATGGTCTGAAGTGATTTGGGTTCAAATCCTAACTTCACTATTTATGAATTGTATTAACTTAATTAAGCAAGTCAGTTATATTCTTTGAACTTCAGTTTCCTCATTTGAAAAGTAAGAGTAAGAACACTGATACTACTTCCCAATTATGGGACTTTTTGGAGAATCAATGGCATAATTTATGATTTTATAAAATGCAATTTTATCTTTTTCAATTAGCAAAAATCAATTTTCTCTCCCTCCCAACTCTCTTTCCCATTAGGAGAAAAGAAGGAAAACAAAACACTTGCAACAAATTTACATAATGTGTATAGTCAGGCAAAACAAATTCCCACATTGACCATTTCCAAAAATTATATTATAATATAAGTAAAACACCTTGTAACTGTAAATCCCTAAAATATATATGTGTATGTAAATCTACATATATATAAATAACACATATATACTATTACTGTCATTAATGTTATATCAAAATTTTGATTATTTACAGAAAATAGTACTATATCAACATGAAAACACAACTTAAAATTTTGTTCCTTTGAAAACATCATAAATATGTGCAAAAAATTACCAGAGTCCAATAATTTTCTTAGAGCACCCAGCTCCGTCTTTTGAAACTAATATGAAAATGGGTAACCACCTTTAACAACCATGAAAGAAAGAAGAAAATATCACTCCCCCACTAATAAAGGAGAGTTTTCAATTGCACCATTGTTTATAGTGCCAGTCACTAAAAGACTAGGGAGCCCTCGATAGAAGGGAAAGTTAGATTAAGGAGATTATGACATTAAAGACAGGTGCCAAAGGCCACAAGTAAAACATTAAGCTAAAACAAACAATAGCCTCACTCTTATTATACTGATTAGTTATCCTACCTTTATGTGGATACAGTACTTCCTGGTTTTTAATTCTACAAGTTAAAAAAAGGGGGTGGGGGAGGAGACCTACTATGCATATGGCATTATGTTAACCCTGGGATACAACTTTGAAGGAAAGCAGGATTCTGAGACACATCAAGGAGGAGGGAATAAATTTCAGGCATGGGAGAAGGCTTGTATGATTGTATGATAGCAGGAGTTAGAATGTCAAATCCAGGTAATTACTAGTAGTGCACTTTGGCTGGAATGAAAAGGAATAGTACAAAACACTCACAAGGGGGAGAAATACAAAATAAAATTGTAAAGGTAATTGGGAGCCAGATTGAAGAGAGCCAGAAATGCAGCATAGAGACATACAGAATGACTGGCAATTATCAGAGAAGGGAAGAACTTTATTATTTAAAATACTAAAACTGGTACATAGGTAATGCAGTCAAGGTATAGCCATCTTTGTGTGTGTCAGAGAGTCTGAGTAAAATTGTAGGTCACTGAGAATTGAGGAGTTTAATAAACTGTGAGGACAGTGTGTTTGAGGGGACATCAATGTATACTTTGAGTCCCTGAGCATGATAGCAGGTATTGAGTTGGAGAGAAAGACTGAGCCAGGGGACTGAACTCCATGAAAAAGCAGGTAGAATGACCTGCAGCCTGGAAGATCATGCAACAAAGATAAAGAATGAATGAAATAAAAAGATTGAGAGAACTTGTAAAGAGAGGAAAGGCTGCTGACTGATGGTGGCCATGAAAGAATCAGAAAGTGGCAATGAGGAAGAAGTCCACAAGTCTACTATGACTCTTGGACCAGTGTTTTAAAAGATGTGAGAGAAAACCCAACCAGCAATGGAGAGCCTATCTAGAGGTGCACTATATCTTCTGAAGAAAGCTAGGTTTTCTTGAGTAGAAGGTACAAAGTGTGTGAAAAGAGATGAAGGATAAAGGGTAGCTTATTAAATGAGTGGGGTCTCCAGAGGGCACCATGGAAAGAGTAACCAGAAAAGAAAAGGAATTGAGGAAAAACAATTCTGTAATGTTCCAACTCTCTTTATCTACTATTTCCTTTCCTGCCACATATAAACATGCCCAGATCTTTCCCCATACTTTACTTGATCTCACTATGTCCTTAATTTATCCTATGTCTCTTTAGATTCAGCTGCCCTCTGGAACTTCCCTTAGCAAATGGGGCTTTTTAACCCTGCACTATCCTTGCACCATGCTGGCCCTATCCTCTCATTGGTGAATTCTTCCATTTTGGACATCAGCTCAGGCTGGCCATGCTTCGTACCCTTCCCAGCTGTGCTTCTGACTCTTAAGGACTTTGCTACCACCCTCCTGAGCAGTTCCACTTGTTTCACTCCCCTTCTTCAAGTTGCCTTTTATATGTTGCCTTCCTCTATTAGAATGGAAGTTCCTTGAGAGCAAAGACTGCCTTTCTTTTTGCTTATTTTAATACCCTCAGCCTTTATCTTAGTACCTGGTACATAGTAACTACCCAACAAATGCTGTTATCTTTTATCTCTTTCATAGCACAACTCCTAGAAAAAAGCTGTCTTTACTGTTGCCTTCACTTTGGCCACTTCTCAGCCCCTTGAAATACAGCTTGTCCTCACTACTCAATTAATCTTCTCTTTCCAAAGTCAACAATGATCGTTTTATTGAAAAATCTAATGTACTTTTCTCAGTTCTCTTTCTTTTTTTGACCTCTCTGAACTATTTGATGATGCTGTTGATAATCCTCTCCTTCTGCATACTCTTTCCTCCATGGGTTTCCATGACACTGATCTCTCATGGTTCTCCTACATATAGGAGTGATCCTTTTCAGTCTCTTCTGCAGGATCACCATCCATGTCCCAAACCCATTCATGAGCATACCCAAAGGCTCTATACTGTACCCTTTCCTCTCCCGTCTCTACACTACATCCTCTCCCATGGATTCAGTTATCACTGTTGTGCAGATAACTCCAGAATCTACACAGAAAGCTTTCAAATCTCTCCTGAGATCTAGTCCTGCATCTCCAACTGCCTACTGGACATCTCCACCTGGATATCCCATCAGTATCTCAAATTTAAAATTCCCAAAGATAAAAATCATCTTTTGTCCCTCCTCCTAACTTCCCATTTTCTGTCTAAGGTGTCACTATTTTTCCAAATACTGAGGTTAGGAATCTAGTACTCATTCTTCACTCTCAATCATCCTTCCCCATAATCAATCATTTGCTAAGTATTGTTGATTCCTGTTTCTTAACAACTCTTAGATCTGTCTCTTTTCTACCCATGCTATAATTACCCTACTTCACGCTGTCATCACTTCTTAACTGGTGTGATAAATTGAAATAGCTTCCTAATTGGTCTTGAAATCAGTCTCTCTCCATTTATCCTCCAAATAGCTGTCAAATTAATATTCTTAAGGCACAGATATGACCATGTCACTCCCTTACTCAAGAAACTTCAGTAGCTCCCTTTTGCTTTTAAGATAAAATACACTTCTCCTGGCATTTAGAGATCTTCACAATCTCGTTTTGGCCTACATCTCTAGGCTGATTGCTCATGAC
The DNA here is from genome assembly GCF_028583685.1 of Petaurus breviceps papuanus. Lineage (NCBI taxonomy): Eukaryota > Metazoa > Chordata > Mammalia > Diprotodontia > Petauridae > Petaurus > Petaurus breviceps. Next base: position 50,284,218 of record NW_027187460.1, on the reverse strand, counting down.
CAAACTGGCCTGTTTGCTATACTCATACACCATACTATTTCTTTGCACAAGCTGTACTCCATGTCTAGAATGCTTTCTCTCCTCTCTCCCATCTTTTGGAACTCCTAATTCCTTTTTCCTCAAGGTCCAGCTGAAGGACCACCTCCTTCATGAGGCTTTTATTTTCCAAGTTGTTAGTTACCATATGTCCCCAAATAACTTAATTTTGTATATATCCCGTATTTATTTACCTGTGGAACATGGTATTCTCTTGTAAGGGTTATGGGATTTAAAGATCTCCCATGCCCCATGGACGTGCTGACATAGCAGAGCAAGAGAAAGTGAAAAGCCGAGCTAACGGTCCTGCGGTTGGCAGTTGGTGGCAGTTGCCTTTTTTTTTTTTTTGAGTTAGGACCCCTGCGGAGCACTGCCAGCAGCCGGAGCTGCTGGGAGCAGGACTTTCTGCTAAGGACTCCTGCTGAGGACTGCCAGGGGCCGGAGCTGCTGGGAGCCTGCTTCTAGGGCGCTGGGTGGTTGCTGTGAGTGGGGAGAGGAGGACCTTTGCCTGAGGTAGCCTGTTCTGTTTTAAAGGCTTGAAAATGTGGGTGCTTTCTACTTTATCTACCTGTGCCAATATCATAACTACTCTGATGGCTTTCACTTTCTGGTTTTGGGACTCAGTCTTTTGGTATCTTAATAAATTTTCTAGTTTATTTCCCCAAATGGCAAACCTGACGTATTTTGTGATGGATAATTATATCAGCATATTTGTAATCTCTATAGGCATTGTGAATATGGCATTTTTGTATATATCCCGTATTTATTTACCTGTGGAACATGGTATTCTCTACAATAAAATGTAAGCTTCTCGAGTGAAGGGATTACCTCAGTTTTGCATCTGTACCTGATCTTTTACACAGTGGACACAAATATGAACTAAGCTCTCTTTTTACAGACTACAGCACAGGAAATATCAAGTGGTTACTTCTTACTTTAACCACCTTCACTGTCTCTCTTTGATATGGATCAAAGAAAATCATTACCTCTAGACAACTATAACTCGCAGAGAAGATTAAGAAGACACTCTTTATGGGGATGAAATCATAGATTAGGCCCCCAAAAATGACCTTAATTAAAATCACTGTCATCTCTCTGTTGTTGCCACATTCACACAAATATACTACTTGTTTTCACATTTCTTATTTATTTGCAATCTTTTTGGTTAGATAGTTATTTCTATAACTTTGGTATCTGATCACACACACAAACACACGTACACACAAAATAGATGCTTGGCAACAGTGCATAGATATCACTATCTAAAAATCATACAAAAGCCTTAGCAAAAACAATTCTTTGCCTATTCACCCCTTACAAATAACTTGCCATTCTTTTAATTACAGTATAATCCTGCCAGGCAGCTCACTTTAGCTGCTTAGCTAAATTCTAACATTACATCCAGATGTTTACTACAATCCAATGTCCAACTTCCTCAACTGGACAAAAGGAAAAACATACCTAGAATACTTTTTGTGGGTATGTTCCTGGCAAATTTTTCTAGGCATCATCATGTCATGGCAGGTCACTAATCAAGCTTTAATTTCCTCTAATTGGCCTTCCCTCCAGGGTGCTGGCACAAGCAAAAGGAAAAAAAAATTCTTTCCTGCCATTAAATGTACAATATAAAAATCAAAATACTCCCTGAGATCATGCCACATAAAGCCTTTGATTATACAGACCTCACAGAATCTCAACTGCTCTATATTCTCTTTACTGTTTTGGTGCCTTTTTAAAAAGCATTCACTATTGCCAGACTACTAAGATCTTTCATCTTTACCATGTTTTATGTGCTTACAGAGTGTTTTCCCATACATTATCTTATTTGTTTCTCATGTAAAAATGGTGAGGTAGGTTAGAGAGGCATTGTAATATCTTTTCCAGATCAGACAGTTTAAGTGACTGGCTCAGCTATTTAGTGGCAGAGTCAGTATTTGAACCCTGGTCCTCAAACTCATAATTTAGTGATCTTAGGGGTAGCTGGGTGGTGCAATAGATAGAGTTTCAGGTCTGCAGTCAGAAAGACTTATCTCCCTGAGTTCATATTTGGTCTCCGAGACTTACTAGCTGTGCGACCCTGGGCAAACCACTTAACCCTATTTGCCTCAATTTCCTCATATGTAAAATGAGCCGGAGAAGGAAACGGCAGCAAACTATTCCAGAATCTTTGCCAAGAAAAACCCAGATGGGATCAACAAGAACTTGACACAACAACAACAATCATAGACCCATACCTGACAGTAAAAAAAAATTCATTTGTCAAAGGGAAGAATATACCAATATTTCCTAAATATTCCTTTAACTTATCTGTCATAAGAAAACCAAATTCCATTATAAGAAATTTGTTTCACCTGTCATGTTTACAAAGCACCCCCAAGGAGAACTAGCTTGTTCTCAACAATCCATATGCCTCATTGTTCTAAGGAGTAATTATTCTCCATAATAAGGAAAGAGGAATGCACAGCATGCTGTAAATTGTATCAGATGAATGATGATACACATCCTCCAAATGCAAACAGGTCATCAGCTTCCATAATTTGTAGCTGTCCTAAAGACAGGGCAATAAAGAAATTTAAACAACAGAAAATGTCCCTTAATAAATGAATCCCCTATGCTATAGGCTATAAAGTCAACCGAAAATAAAGTCATTACTTTTTATGGATATATTAAATGCAGGAAGAAGATAGAAAAAAAAGTAAAAAGGCTTTGTAAAGAAAAATTGGAATTTTAAAAGCATGAATACATTTTAAAAAGCCCCTGAAAACCACTTACCATTAAAGCAATTGGTCCTCTTTTTATTAATCATTGAGAATCTTTGGTCCCCAAAGGATTTCTTTGTCAGTACTAAGTGCTGTACCTAATATGCATTAGGTGCTATGTGCACATTTTCTGAGCTGGACAACAAAAGCCTCCAAATCAACACAGATTTAAATGTCTCCTGAGGAGATAATGTTATTTCTGTACTGCAGTGAGTATCTCAGTAATTGCATACAAAATCATTTCAAGAAAGAATGAGGCCAAAGTGCAAAAGACACCAAATAAATTAATGAAATGAAGAAGGATGAGGGAGATTCTGGGAAGATGGTAGAATAGGTTAGAAAATTCTAAACTCTACTCCACAAACAAGATAAAATAAAGCCTCAGGGTGAACACAGATTGGCAAAAATAAACAAAGAGTTGGGGCAGAGCAGTGATCCTGGGACAACTGGGGAAGACCTGAGAAAAGGCCCAGGGACAGAGATTTAACCTGAGTGAAGTGCAAACACCACCAGAAACAACAAACAACAAGCCATGGGGGCTGCTGGGTTGGGAGGTAACCTCAGCCTCAGTTGCAGGAATTCTTGCCTCACAGTCAGTGAGGGAGGTCAAACATCTGAGAGGAGAGGATAGGGGATGGAAGATTGAAGGACCCTCTGCTGCCAAGGGACACCAGGCCCAGTTGTGCTGTCAAGACATGGTCCCAGGATGCTGCTGATGGAACACCTACCTGGTGAATGTAGAAGGAGTAGGGTGGATGCTGCTAGATGTGGGCATTTACAGGAGAGCTGAGTTCCTGGTTTCACTTCCAGGCCAGAGAGGAGAACTGAAGGTTACAGCCACTGGAGGGTCCTCAGTTAACAAGAGCTTTTCCAGCAGAGTATGGCTGGACCCTAGCTGTTACTTGGAGGAGGAAAGGAGTGCCGAGGTTGAGCCATGGACAAAGCTCAGAAAATAATAGTAAAAACAACCTGAGGCCAGAGGCACCATCCCCCATACCCATGCCCCACTAGAGGTGATTATAACAAGCTGTCAAAAATAAATAAATAAATAAAAATGAGTAGGTAAAGGAGAAAAAACCTAACCACAGATAGCTACTATGGAGATAGAGAAAAAAAAAGTCCCTCTTACCACAAACAATAAGGTCAAATGGTCACTTGCCCCAAAAGAGGTCTTGGAAGAACTTAAAAGGACTTTAAAAATCAAATAAGAGAGATTGAGGAAAAATTAGAAAAAATAAGAACAATCTAAGAAAACCAAGAAAATTATGGAAAGAAAGTCAACCAACTGGAAAAAGAGATGTGGAATCTAAAGGAAGGAAAAAAAAAACTCCTTGAAAACTAGAATTGGGCAAGGGGAAGTGAAAAGCATTATAAGATACCAAGAAATAATGAAACAAAATAAAAAGAATGAAGAAAAGAAGAGAATGTGAAAAATCTCATAAGAAAAACAACTGATCTAAGGATTAGATCAAGAAGAGAAAACAAAAGAATTATTGGACTACCTGAAAGCTATAATTTAAAAAAAAGAATCTTGATACAGTATATTACAAGAAATAATAAAAGAAAATTGCTCTGAAGTTTTAGAATAAGAGCAGAAAGTTGAAACAGAAAAAAAAAACCACTCATTGTCACCTGAAAGAAATCCCAGGATGAAAACCTACAGGAATTTCAAAGTCAGATTTCAAAACTTCCAGGTGAAGGAGAAAATATTATGGACAAGAAAAAACAAACAAACAACAATTCAAATACTGTGGAGCCACAATTACACAAGACCTAGCAGCTGCTACACTAAAAGCCTGCAGGTCTTGGAACACTATATACTGAAGAGGAAAAGAACTGGGGTTGCAGCCAAACATAAATTAAATTACCCAGCAAAGTTAAATATAATGCTGAATGAAAAAAAAAAAGTATATTCAATGAATTGACAGACTTACGGGTTTTTGTTGTGAAAAGACCAGAACTTAATGGAAAATTTGACATATAAGGTCCAGGAGAAATGTAAGGGAAACATCAAAGACCAATTACAAGGGATTCAATAAGGTCAAACTATTTACTTTTTATACACGGAAATGTAACCCATATCTTAAGACTGTCATTAATATTTGGATAGTCTGAAACAAAGATTGGGGATGAGTGAGTATGATGTAGTGATTCTGAAAAGCAAAATCTGTGTAGGAAAAGGTTAAAAGAACAATTATTTCATACAAATGAGGTACAAGAGGAAGAATTGATACAGAGGAAACAGGGGGGATGGAGGACTGGTAGGGCTGGAACCCTAATCTCATCAGATCTGGGTTAAAGAGGGAAAAACATATACATCTAGAAGAGCATAAAAGTCTTTTAAATTTATATAGAAATAAGAGGGTGAGGGAACAGGATGGGAGGGATGGTTAGAAAGGTCTGTAGATTAAGATTTAGGTGGGTGGAGTGAGAAGACAAGGGAGAGATCCTTAGAGGAGTGGGTAGAACAAGGAAAAAGAGATTTAGGGGAGAGGATAAGGTAGAGATCCTTTAAAAGAAATAGGGAGGTAGTGGTTAGAAGTAAACTAGAGGACAGATAGGGTAAAAAGAGAGGCTGAGAAGGACAATAGTGAGGAAAAATAGGATGGAGGGAAATACATAAATAGTAATTATACCTTTGAATGTGAATGGGATGAATTCATTCATAAAACAGAAACAGCAGAATAGCTTAAAAATCAGAATCCAACAATATGCTGCTTATAAGAAACACATTTAAAATGAGAGATATACACAGAGTTAAAATAAAAGGCTGGAGTAGAAAAAAAATGCAGGGGTAGCAATCATGATATCAGACAAAGTCAAAGCTAAAATAGATTTAATTAAAAGAGTTAAATGGGGAAACTACATTATGATAAAAGGTATCCATACATAATGAAGTAATAGCAATACTAAACTTTTATGCACCGAATACCATAGCATCTAATTTTTTTAAAAAAGAAAGGTTAAATGAATTACAGGTTGAAATAGATAGTAGTACTATAATAGTGGGGGACTTCAATCTCCCCTTTTAAGAACTAAACAAATCTAACAAAATAATAAGAAAGAAGTTAAGGAAGTGAATAGGATTTTAGATAAGCTAGATATGACATATCTGGAGAGAACTTAATGAAAATAGAAAGAAATTCACCTTTTTCTCAGTGGTATATGGTACCTTAACAAAGACTGACCATATATTAGGGCACAAAAAATTTTATCGCTAAAAGCAGAAAAGCAAAAATATTAAATGCTTCCTTTACAGACCACAATGCGATAAAATTATATTTATTTTTTTCCAAATGCTTTATTAACTTCTGGTTTACATCATTCATTTCCACCAGATTTTAATTTGCAAATTTTTCCCCTACCCACCGCCCCAAAATAGCGGTCCCACAGGATATGCCCTCCTCCAATCTGCTCTCTCCCATATCTTCTCCCATACCCCCTTCGACTTTTCCAGTAGGGCATGGTGGATCTCTAATAAAATTATATTTGATAAGGGATCATGGAAACAGAAAAAAAGCTACAGATGTAAACAAGATAATCTTAAAGAATGTGTGGGTTAAAGAACAAATAATAGATAAAATCAGATATTTCATTAAAGAAAATGACAATAATAAAACAATATATCAAAACCTAGGTGATACAGCATAAGTTTTACTTTCTTTTGCTTCTTCTGATTACTGAATCAGAGGAAAATTTATATCTCTAAGTGCTTATATCAGTAAAAAAGAGAAAGAGCAGACCAATCAACTGGGTATGCAATTAAAAAAAAAACCTAGAGAAAGAACAAATTAAAAATTCCCATTTAAACACTAACTTGAAAATCCTAACAATTAAAGAGGAAATTAATAAAATTGAGTGTAAGAAAACCATTGAATTAATAAAACTAGGACTTGGTATTATGAAAAAATCAATAAAACAGATAAGCCACTGGCTAATATGATTAAAAAAGAGAGAGAAGAAAACTAAATTACAAGTATAAAATGAAAAGGCTGAACATATCACTACTAAAGATGAAATCAAAGCAATTATAAGGAGCCTTTGGCCCAATTATATACCAATAAATTTAACAACTTAGGTGAAATGGAAGAATATTTATAAAAATACAAACTGCCTAGATTAGCAGAAGGGGAAATAGAATATCTAAATGGATTTATTTTGGAAAAAGATATTGAATAGGCCATAAATGAGCTTCCTAAGAAAAAAGCACCAGGAGCAGACAGATTTGCAAGTGAATTCTATCAAATATTTAAAGATCAACTAATTCCAATATTAAATAAATTATTTGGAATGATAGGCAAAGAAGGGGTCCTCAAACTCCTTTTATGAAGCAAATATGATACTTATACCTCAACCAGGAAAAGTATAAATAGAAAATGAAAATAAAGTATAGACAAATTTCATTAATGAAGATGGATGCAAAAATCCTTAATAAAATACTAGCTAAAAGATTACAATATATTACAAAGATTATATATTATGACTAATAGGGATTTATACCAAGAATGCAGGGACAATTTAACATAACAAAAACTATTAACATAATTGATTATATCAATAATTAAGCTAAAAAATCATAGGATTGTATCAGTAGATGCAGAAAAAGCATTTGATAAAGTACAACAGTCATTTCTATTAGAAATACTTGAAAGTATAGGCATAAATGGACTTTTCCTTAAATTGACAAGAAGCATTTACCTAAAACCATTAGCAATCATTATTTGTAATGAGGATAAGTTAGAAGCCTTCCCAGTAAGATTAAGTGTGAAACAAGGATGCTCACTGTCATCAGTATTTTTCAGTATTGTACTGGAAACCCTAACAATAGCAATAAGAGAAGAAAAAGAAATAGAAGGAATCAGAATATGGAATGAAGTGATAAAACTATTCTTTTTTGCAGATGATATGATGATATACTTGGAAAATCCTAAAGACTCAACTAAAAAGTTAGTTGAAATAATTAATAATTTCAGCAAAGTAGCAGGATATAAAGTAAACCCACACACAACATCAGCATTCCTACATATCACCAACAGGATCCTGCAGGAAGAGATAGCTAGAGAAACCCCACTTAACTCCAAACAGTATAAAATACCTGGGAATATACCTACCAAAACAAATTCAGAATCTATATGAACAAAATCATAACAAACTAGTACACAAATAAGATCAGATTTAAATAAATGGAGGAACAACAATTGTTCATGGATAGGTAGGGCTAATATAATAAAAATGACAATTTTACCAAAGTTAATCCACATATTCAATGCCATCCCATTTAAATTATCGAAAATGCATTTTATGGAGCTAGGAAAAAATAATAACAAAACTCATTTAAAAAAAGTCAAGATTAGCAAAGGAACTAATGGGGAAAAATGTAAAGGAAGGAGAGCTTAAACTATATTATAAGGCAGTAATTATCAAAACTGTCTGGTACTGGCTAAGAAATAGAAAAGTACATCAGTGGACAGAGTAGACATACCATCTACAGCAGCAACCTAATACAGTAACCCAATGTTTGACAAGTGTAAAGACTTAAGTTTGGGGTCTAAGAACTTATTATTTGGTAAAAATTGTTGAGAACGTTGGAAAGCAGTCTGGCAGAAATTGGGCATAGACCAGTATCTTATACTATTCACCAAAATAAGATAAAAATGGATGCATGACCTAGATATAAAGGAGATATTACAGGAAACTTTGAAAAACAAGGAACATATTACCTGTTAGATTTATGGACAGGTGAACAGTTTATGAACAAACAGGAGACCATGCTGTGAGATGTAAAATGGATAATCTTGATTACATTAAATTAAAAAGCTTTTGTACAAATAAAACAAATACAGCCAAGATCAGAAGGAAAGCAAAAGACTGGGAAAAAATTTTATAGATAGTTCCTCAGATAAAATAAGTCTCATATCTCAAAAATATAAAGAACTCTGTCAAATCTTTAAGAGTTGAAGTCATGCCTCATCAAAGTCAATTTTCTAACAAAGAAACCCAAACAATTCATAATCATATGAAAAAATACTCTAAATAATTATTGATTAGACAAATGCAAATTAAAACAATCTTGAGATATTATTTTAAACCTATCAGATTGGCTGAAATGATAGAAGGGGAAAGTGACAAGTGTTGGAGGGGATATGGAAAAATTGGGACCCAAATTCATTGTTGGTAGATCTGTAAGCTAAACATTTTGGAGAGAGATTTGGAACTATTCCCAAAGAGTTATTAAACTGCCTATACCTGTTAACTTATCAATACCACTATTAGATCTGTTTCACAAAATGATTAGCAAAAATGTAAAAGAACCTATATGTTATAAAATATTGATAGCAGCTCTCTTTGTGGTGGCAAAGAATGAAAAATTGTGGGAATCCCTGTCAACTGGAGAATGGCTATACAAATTGTAGTATATATTCACAGTGGAATATTATTCTGCTATAAGAAATTATGAGCTCAATGATTTTAGAAAAGCATGGAGAGACCTCCATGAAATAATGAAGAGAGAAATGAGCAGAACCAAGAGAACACTGTATACAGTAACAGCAGTTTTTTTTTTTTAAAGCAATTGGGGTTAAGTAACTTGCTCAAGTTTACATGGCCAGTTATTTCTGGGTGTGGTGCTAAGTATCAGAGCCTGGATTCGATCACAGTTTATCCCGACTCTGGGGCCTGTGCTCTTACTCGCTGTGCTACCTGGCTGCCCCCACAGTATTGTTTTAAAAATAACTTTGAGCAACCAAGTTATTCTAACTATTACAAATACCTAAATTAACTGCAAAGATCCTATGAAGGAAGATGCTGTTTGAATCCAGAAAAAGGACTCACACACATATATGTGTGTATATATATATGTATACACACACACATATATGTGTATATACAGATGCAGATTTGTTTCTAATGGTAGCCATCTCAAAGTTTAAAGTGGGGGTAAAGGGAAAAAAAGAAAGTTACATGATAACTTTGTTGTATATTTGAAAAGAATAGCAAGTTGTATATAATGACCCTGCAATTTCAGGTGCAATCTTCTGTTTTTCTATCCCACTTCCTTATAGAAATGCTTGTTTTATTTATTAAGGTCAGAATAAAATAAATTTTAAAAAAGCAGTGAACAAGGTCCTTCTTGGTACACTGAAAGCCTTTTAAAAGAAAACTCTTCAGGGATGCACACAAAATGAGTTTAGAAATAGCTTAGAAAATGGTTTGGGGAGAAAAAAAAGCAAAAAATAGAGCTGAGAATGATATAGAACTCAGGAAAGAAGATAATAACAAGACAACCTTTTTCAAGCTTGAAGAAGGCAACAGGGAAAGAAGGAAAATGGTGTAAGGAGTGGGTAGCACAGAGAAAGCAAAGAAATTGACACAGTATAGGATATATTGATAAAGCTTAAAAATACTCTTTGGGGCATGTATTATCCTTCATAGTGACTATCTTTGTCACAAATATAAGAAAATATAAGAATAAGCCTACTCTTCTGGAACTTATTATTATTACTATTATTATAGCTATTGGGGTTAAGTAACTTGCCCAAGGTTACACGGCCAGTTTTTGTGTGTGTGTGTGTGTGTGTGTGTGTGTGTGTGTGTGTGTGGGTGTTAAGTATCTGAGGCTGGAACTGATCCCAGGTCCTCCCGACTCCAGGGCTGGCACTCTTACTCACTGCACCACCTAGCTGCCCCTGGAACTTATTATTAAGCAATGTATTTCTGTAGATAAACATTTAGGAATGGTGCCTTCCACCTGTGTGGAAGTTCACTGTCTGCTCAGCCCCCATACACAAGCACATGCTTGCATACACTTAGTCTTACTACCAAAGTGGGCATTAGAAGTAAAAAAAAAAAAAACAACCAACATATGAGCAAGGGATATTTAAGTAGTCAACTATGTACTTAGATATTATACAGTATGATTCTGGAGCTTGTGGCTTACTTCCAAATCAAAAAGGGCCTAAAATAGAGGAGAAACTGGGTAGAAAAACTGCTCTGTAATCCCTCAAAACAGCCCTTAACATAGCCATGTCACTTTTCTTTATTGGTAAATACAATAATTTGCGAATTTGAGAAGTCAGTGCAGAACGTTCATGATGCATTATAAAAAGCAGATTAAATTGTGGAGCAATGTGACTTGTAAATTGTAATATTGTTATTTCATAAGTAGTGACTGCTAAACTCATTTTTATGTGCCATATTTTCTGACTGAACTATCATGATCGGGTGATGAAAACATTTATCTTCTCTATGTTGTGGCAGAAGAAATTTTTTTTTAAAGCTACTGTTTTTCCCTTTGCTGTGGACACATTTTATATTCTCTACTTCACTGCCTACAGCTCCCCATTGCACTCAACCCATTTACTTTCTATGCGCCATCTGACCTCCTTAAGTATTATTAACAATGCCCCAGTATGCTATGCTCCTGTTAGTTTTAGTAAGAGAAGCACTGGAAACCTTCTTGGGTCATGTGAGAAGTGGGGACAGGCAAGGAGAACAAGAGAAATTCATGACACAAACCTCGGGGAATCAGTGTGAGAGATCCAGACAAAGTGGGGCCTGGAGATGGGAAGTAATTTTGTTTGGAGACGTTAGGCAAATCTGATAAAGAAGACAGAAGCAAGGCTAAAGATGGAGAAGTGGGTTCGTCAAGGCTAATAATTATAAGCTCTTATAACTCCAATCTCGGCTAGTTAATAGCAGAGGGCTCAATTTCTCCTTTTGGCTTTCCTGTACAACATTATAATGTGAGTGGAAGACAAATCCTTAGGGAGAGTGAAAATTCTGGAGATGGGTCTTGGGTAGAGTGATTCATGAATGATATTCACCGTTTTATGATTTTATCTTTTTTTTCATTTTGAAAATGTAGCTGACTTTTCAAGTTGAAGGTAGGTAGGCCTGAAGTCTAGCCTAGTGGAATTGATTTATTTGGAGTACATATCATGAATATATTTAGAATTTCACTTCAAAAATTTAGTCATATAAACAAAATCATAGAAAAGGAGGGCTCATTCTGCAAATTTGAAGTGATGATTCTAGAGTTCTTTCACACACAGTCAGAATACTAAGGACCAAAACACAGTTAAAGTAAATACTAACATTCTGCAAATACTATCCAGCTCCCAGGAAACACTGTGGGAACATTATGTCACTTGAGCAGTAGGTTTTCCTTTTGATCTCAATTCAGACATTTCAAGTAAGGAAAGCAATCTTCAGAAAGTAAATATTTTTAGAATGAAACAGAGAATCTGAAGCTGTTCAATTAACATACCCTAAAAATTAGGAAAAGAAAGCATATATTTTTTTAATGAAGAACAGAGATTTTAGATGATTCTGTGTTATCAATTGAATGCTTTGCCAGCAAAATCTCCCACTGAGACTTCTTTTAAATTATTTTCATTATATGACTATAGAAGGGTGGAGTTGAAAGAGGGACACACTAAAAGGTCAGGGGGAGACAAAGCTAACTTGCCACATGAGGCAGAATGCTGATCTTGGAGTTAGGAAGAACTGGGTTCCCATCATGCCTCACTCTATACTAGTTCTACAAGACTGCACAAGTCTTTAAAGCTCTCTGAGCCTCAGTTATTTTATCTGTAAATTGAGGGGGCTGGACCAGATGGTCACTAAAGTTAGTTCAAGTTCTAAATTTATGATACCATTATTTTATGAGCAGTAAAATGGCGATAAATAATAGTACCTACTCCCTTAGGATTATTGTGAGGATCATATGAAATCATTTCTATAAAGCATACTGACATTATTGTCAATGGAATAACATTTTGCTTTCTCCCTCCTCGGGATCTCTCCCACCACTTGGTTTGCCCCTTTACTATATATTTATTATGCTCTAATTTGTATGATAGTTATTTTACTTATCTCCCTTACTTATTTTAAGTTTCTATTGGACAGGGACTAGGTCTGATTCATCCTTATAGTGTGGAAGAGTAGCATGGTGCCTTGAATGGTGCTTAATAAATGCTTCTTTGAAGTGATTTTTGAATCCAGTTAAAAGGATTAAGGCTGTGCACTTGGTATACAGTACTGACTCACATGATTTCTCAATAGAGGCCCATTTTCTCAATTCAGGTTCCCCCAAATAAGTCCTAATAAATGAATTGCAATGAAACATTCCTCTTAAATCACAGAGATAGATTATACCCAAGTCACCGCTTCCGTTCTTACTCAGTACAGTGTTTCTCTAAAAAGATGACATAGTCATTGGGATAATTCTGGGGGTAGAAATCAAATCATGGAACCACAGACTCAGAACTGGAAGGGATCTCAGCAGTCACCTATATCAACTTGCTCATTTGAAGAAAGTGAGGCCCAGAGAGAATGACTTGCCCGTAGATCATACATGTTGTAAGTCACAAAGCCAAGATGGAAAATGGGATTCTGACCTCAAATCCAACATTCTTTCCCCTGTATCATGCTCTATTCAACAATGATTCTTCAGCCACCTATGATAAAATAACTTCAAATTGCTTTCATAATAAAAACCACTTTTTTCATCAGGTTTACACTAATATATGTCATAATGTCTCCTTCCAGAATCTTGACCTAAATGAACATGGATTTCTTGATTAAGGGTTTTCTTCAATTTTTGGAGCACACAAAAGCTGAGGGAAACTCCTCCAAAGCATTTATCTCATTATTTACAGAAGAAACAATAAGATAACTCTAAAATTCCAAAGTATGTTAATTCATATTAAAGCAAAAGCAGAATTCCAATAAGAAAAAAGGGAGTTGATATCTCAAGTCAATTCATAGCCTATTCAGTCTGCATTTATTGTACACATATTTGCTTTAGTAGGGTGTGAGTGAAAGTCTAATGGTACCTGAGCAGAAGCTGTTGCTGCTAATAGTCCTTGCTGAACGCCCAGAGCTGCTGGGATTGAATTCTCTGCTCTCCTCCTCAGAGAAGGGAGATTCAGATGCTGGAGATACTTTCTGCTGCTGCTGGGGCAGGTGAGGCCGAAGGATCAAACGGGGAATTCGGCTTCGGGAAATCTCCTTCTCATGATGCTGCCCTCTGTGCGCCTTCTCAAAATTGGACATAAAAATGAAAACAAAAAGAAGACAGTTTCCCCCCACAGAGCTCTTGTCCCTTCTGAAAAGTGGCATTTCTGAATAAGGAATGATGGGAAGGAGGGAATTATTCTTTCTTCAATTAGTTATTCAAGAATAGCATCAACTTCTACTTAGTCCAGAAGCCATCGCTACTAACTGTTCATGTGGAATAATTCTATTGTTACATCTTGTTAAGAAATCCATTCTACTTTGTGCCCTCCTCCTCTTCCCATTCTGACATTTTTTTTTAATGAAATGCAAGCTTTTCTCTCCTAAACTCTTTACACCAGTTTCGCATTCAATTTCCTCTTATTTTGCTTGCCTTGCATTAGCTGTGTCATCTGATTTCTCCCTTCTCAATTTTCTCTCCACATTTTTTCCCAAACTGCACCCCCCCCATCTCCCTCACCTGATCTATAATGCAACATTATCTTTCAAATCCCCCTTCTTCTGGCTAGCCTTTCAATTATTCATTAATATCCTAGTACTCAAGGCTCTGGGCCAAGATGAAAACAAAACAAAACAAAAATCTATACCCAGGGAGATTACTCTAGCTTTTCATCTCAGGTTTTAGGATCATTTTCTTTATATTATGCTCATGAGAAGTGAATTTCTTCTCTGCTTTCTTTGTAGTATCAAATACATAGCTGCAGATAACTCAAAAACATTAATTATAAAAGCTAAGTTTCTTCACAAATACCCTAAACAGGACCATAACTTGACTGGGGCATTTGGGAGCACTGTCCCCTTTTGGGGTTGCATAGGCACCAGCTGGATTCTCCCCCAGTTACTTATGAGGGAACCCATTTTCATGTGTTCTATATTTCTGGAGCCTCATTTATACAAAAATCCTGTAACCATCTCTGGCCCTAAAGTCCTATAAAGATTTTTTTTTAAAGGGAAAATCACTGATTTCCTTCAACCATTCCACTGAAAGGCAAAAAAAAAAAAAATCAGATTAGGAAATCAACAGCATTTCACAACATGACCTCCTGCTTATTTCCAACATGGGCTAACTAGGGTCAATGCCAAGATAAACAAGGGGCAGCCTTGGAAGCTTTCTACAAAGTCAGAATTCAAAGGAAAGTCCCAGGCCTCAATAAGTTCCTGATCCCTCCTACTCATGCCATCCCTTACTGTGCCAAAGCACCCACTCCCGAGACTCTGTAGTCTCAGGATCGGTGCTCCAAATCAGTTTGACAGTCAGTGTTTTGGCATTCTTGCAGGATACCTAGCTCACTCAATAAACGTGAAATGTCAATAATATTCTAAATCCCCAGTAATTTATCTGATTTCTTTTATTCATGTACAGAAAGATACTCCTACAAACCATTACAATGAGTATCTACCGGCTTTGAAAATCCCTGTTTTTGGCCACCAATAAATCTTCCTCAGTGCTATGAGACTTTTCTGATGTCAACCCCCAAATGTTTTCCCAAACTACCTGGTCTCACCTCCTTAAATTTCATTCCCTGAAAAATCTCTTCATTCCGCGTTAATCCTACTGCCTCTCATCTCTGACCATTACTCACTGTTTCTCACCTTCCCTATCCGCCCCTTCCCCAAACCCCGCCCCTTACTCTGCAGGGCCTCACCTGGGCTCCCGCCCACCTGCCCTACCAGGTGACCCCTGGCTCAGTGCCCACTCCCCGCCGCTCGGAGCCCTCCTCTCTCGGATGTCTCCTACCTTGGTCTCTCGGAGGGGCCCCATCCCGCCGTTGCCACTGTCCGGCCTGGCTCCTTATATCTCTGCCACCACGGAGGAGACACCTGAGGACATCAGAGAAGAGGAGACGCCACGCTGAGACTGGCAAGGGGCGCGGGGTACAGCGGCTATGGCTGCGGCAGAGAGGACTCGGCGGCGGATGCCCGCCGCTCTTCTGGCTCACCCTGCGAGTGACTGAGAGTCCAGCCCGCTCCCACCCCCGCCAGCCCGCCCCGGCTCGGACACGTGGTGCCGCCACTGCCACTGCTGAGGCCGCCACCATCACCCACGGGAGGCACCGCGGCTCCTCCCGAGCCACAGCTGCAGCTGCCGTCACCGCGGCCGCCTGGGGACCCAAGACCCAGCAGCGCCCAGGGCAGCGTACAGTTTCTTCCCCACCTGGCAGGGAGCTCGGCTCACCTCCGGAAAGCTGCTTCCAGGGCAAGGGAACTTTCTCGGTTCCTCTGCCCAGCACCGCTGCCAGATTGGGGATTTGGCGCAACCTGGCTACTAGGGCTGCATCTCTCCCTCTGGGGTCGGTGCTGAAGTTGAAATGAGAGGTGTGATGGAGAGAGCTCTTAAGAAGAGGTGTTATTCTCACTCCTCACTTGCTCCTGTCTCTCAGTACTTCTTTTTGGGGGAGAGAGAGAAAGATGGGTGAGAACAGGAGGGGCAGATGAATGCTGCAGCAACACTTCTAAAATGCTCAGTTCCCTCTCCCTCCACAATGTCCGCTGCCTCCTCTGCTCTCAGCTCCTTCCTCTTTCTCCTCCCTCCCCTTTTCAATCTTCTCCCTAGTCTCGTCCCTCTTCTCTCCCTCTTTTTTTCTTCCTCTCCCGCCCCGTACTTTTACTGTTTATTCACTTTAGATGATCTTTTCATCCAAGAGAGGGTAAGGAATCTTTCTTCCAGTTCAAAGCCTGCTCCCATCTAAAACTGTGCTGCAGGCTTGACAACAGCTCAATGCTCCTATTCTTGCAAATCCTTTTGAACCAAGTGGCTCTGGGTTCCTTGACATTGTCTCCTGAAAAAAGTGCTAGTTGTTTCTATGGATGAAAAAACAGGGCTAGATGAAGGGGCAAGTTAGGTGGCTTTTTTTCACTCAACTTCACATCTGTAGTCCACATCACCAGGGGTAAGGCCCAGGCCTTCTCTTCTAAACAATGTAAACTGTCAAACTGTACTCCAGGCACTTTGGTTTAAACATTATTTTTAAAAGATACGTAATGTAGGGGTAAGGTTGAAACGATGTAATTTCCATTTCCAAGCTGGTGTCCAGAGGTCAGCTAAATGAAGAACAAGGGAGTTATGAAATACAGAATGAAGTCCTGCGGACCATTTAATGGTTTAATGGTTTGGTTGTGGTGCAATTTTGTTAATATTGAATTCTTTTCCAGAGATGACAGTGTGATGAGGGGTGTGTGTGTTTGGTTGTGGTGGAATTTTGTTGATATTGAATTCAACTCTGTGAGTAACCAACTAGAACATTAGATTTGTTGTGGGAGAAACAGATAGGGAAGAGGGAGAGGAAGGAAAAAAATAAAGCTAATGAAAGAGAAATGTGTCCAGTCTCTTTCCACTAACTCTCAGCAATATGTCTACTGTCCCATTTATTTGGGTTTCCTGATGCAAGTGTGTTTAAGGAGAAACAGAATGGATTTTGACCATAGGATCATGGGTTTAGAGCTGGAAAGCACTTTAAAGATTATCTAGTCCAATTCTCTTATTTTATGGAATAGGAAACCGAGGCCCTAAGAAGTAGAGTTGTACAAGGTCACACAGACACTGGCAGAGCCAGGATTCAAACCCAGGTCTTCTAATTCCAAATTAGCACCTTTTCCACTGTAGATTTAAATCTTGGTTCTGTTATGCATCAGCTATACTTGAGTGACCCTGGGCAAGTTACTTTTGGGGCCTCATTGCTCACTTGTAAAAAGAGGGCATTGGATTAGATTATCTCTAAAGTTTTTTGGAAATCTAAATCTGTGACTTAGGTGTGGTCTAGAATTTTGTCATTGGTATAATACATACTTGATATAACAATGCTGTCTAAAAAATGATTTAAGAAAAATGATGGTCCATCATGAATCATGTAATTCAGTATTTCCAAAAATGAAAATCTGTGACTTGTTTTTAAATATGATTTCATCACCAAGGCAAATAACAACTCATCTGTAACTTAAAGTCCTAGACAGTTCCTAGACTACTTTAAACATAACTAGAAGTCAAATCTTCCTGACTCTAAGGTAAGAAACAATTAAGTGGCACAGTGAATAGAGTGCTCAACTTGGAGGTAGGAAAATCTGAGTTCAAATCCATCCTCAGAAACTTAGCTGTGTGACTTTGGGCAAATCATTTAACTTCTGTGTTAGTTTCCTCCTCTGCAAAATAGGGATAATAATATCATCAATCTCCCAAGGTCACTGGGAAGATAAAAGGATGTACAGGAGTTTTTTAAAGTGATTAGCACAGTTCCCAGTACATAGTAGGCACTTAATAAATTCTGATTTTCTCCCTTCCAAGTCTGACTCTATATACTATATGTACAACAGTTTCCCTCTCAAGCCTGGAGCTAATTACTATAAATTTGGGAAGAGTCCAAGGTGGAGTGTGTAAGCACAGTGACATAAACATGTTTAAGGAATAGCAAAATCAGTATCTGAAGTTGGGAGGTGCTAGGGAACTGGAGTTAAAAATAACAACAATAATGGGATATTAGATTTAGGGTTGTAAGGGATCTTAGAGGTCATCTACATACCACAGTGACTTGCCCAGGGTCACACCAATAATAAGAGGCAAACCCAGGATTCAAATTCAAGTTGTCAGACCCTGGATACAGTGTTGTTTCCACTTCATCAGAATATTCTCAATTTATATATCTGTGAAATGGGGAGAACATGTCAGGGCAGAGAATAGAATAGACTAAATGATCTCTATGGTCTCTTCTAATTCTAATAATCTACAAGAGAGACACTGACAGTTATTTTGGCTATTTAGAGAGTTTTAAAACAAAATGCATAGGGAAATCTGAAATTTCCCAAGAGGTTAAGTAGAGCAAATCCCCAAAATGTAAAAAGGTCCAAGAAGGAAGAATTGAGGAGACTACTGGTATGGTAAAGCACACAGACTTGATTTTGAAAATGAATCAAATATGCTTTTCTATTTGACGATGGGATGTGTGTGCCTAGCAAATAACATGTGTTCAGTGGAAGCTTTTACTGCAGAAGTGCAGGCATCAGACAGGCTTTGCAGCAGCGGGCTTGTCACCATAGCAACCCTGCCAAGGAAAAGGGACATGATTCAGTAGTCAGAGGCTTCTTAGTGCTGTAGTTTGGGAACCTATATTTGCTTCTTTTCCTAAAGTGCAAACTGGAAAAATGATAATAGCTTTTTGGTCTTTGTACTTATTCAAGTATTATTTATGCCACTAGATAAAATGCCTAACAGTTATTAGAACTATAACCATAAAAGAGTCTATAATCCAATATCGAACATCAGATTCATCTTTTCCATGTCTTTAAGAAGAGTCTTGTCTCGAATCTTTCTGACTGCAATGGCTGCTTTTACAGTACAGGTTATAATTTTAATAATTATATTTAAACAATATTAATTTCTCATCTCAGAAAGTAAAAAAAAAAGATGAGCTTCTACAGAAGATTAATTCCCTTAAATTTTGCCAAATTTAGCCAAAAATAACTAAAACCAAATCCTGTGAACATTTAGGGGATGTAGAATCTTGGGACTTGGGTGTGACAAATACAATGCAGCTCCAGATTCCAGGATCATCTGTTAATTTGCATTTGTAGATAGCAGTTGGTCTGTCAGTCAATCTATCTTAATAGCACATCCCTTATATATATATATATATATGTACATAGCACTTTTTTCATATTCAATATTTTATTTGAGCCTTGCAATAACTCTGAGAGGTATAGTTTGAAGGCATCTTGAAAGCAATTGAGTAAGGAAAGGCTGTTATTGATAAAATATCCCCAGAACCCTGACTTCCCAGAAAAAAAGAATGCAAAATATACAGCAAAACGAATATAAAACCTGCACATCAAAAAACTTAAATGTATTCTTACTCTTTTCCTTCTTCCCCGCCACACCCAAGCACAAATATTTCCCCATCAAATCTTACCTGCTTGTGCTGGAGTCTCTTCCTGGACTCTCCCAGCTCTGATGAAATACTGGTGCTGTGTGTGTGTGTGTGTGTGTGTGTGTGTGTGTGTGTGTGTGTGTACTGTCTCTGTATTTAACCTGCTGTTGGTACAGCAGCATAGATCAGCTGACAGGGCTTACATCATCGACATGAAAAGTATTGCAATCTAAGCCATGCCAGGTTTTTTTTTCTTTGTAGTAGATTGCATTTTTCCCCCTATTTTCTGACCAGGCTCTTCATAAATGTTCATCTTTTTCCAGTCAGTGTAACAAATATTTATTAATCACAACTGTATGCAGTCTTAGGGGCAATAGTAGGAGATAGTAGTAGAAGTTTAGATAAGATACATCCCCCATTCCTTTAGAGGCACAGCTAGAAATAGATACAGTAGCTATTATAAAAGACTATATAAACGTATGAGAGGTGCAAACAGGCAGAGATACAAGAGGGGACTGAAGCTACCAAGACTGAAAGGAAAAGGAAGGACTTGGAAGAGAACTGGGTTTTAAAGGGTAGCTATTCAACAAGTGGAGAATGTGGGGTTGAGAGCATTCCAGGTACATATATAGAGTATCTCAAATAAAGGAGAAAAAGTGCATGAGAGGAAAGCACAAAGTTCTATCTGCCTGGAGCACAGGGTACATGGAAGGGAAAAGAATGGGATAAAGCTGGAAAGTAAACTGTGCCATTGAGTGGCAGTGTGGATTAGTTGAAAGGTCATTTTAAAAGACATTTTCTTGGGAATCAGAGGACTGAGGTTTTAATTCAAGCTCTGCTCTTTACTGCCTTGGGCAAATCATTTAACCTCCTTGAGTCTCAATTTCCTCTTCTGTTAAAAGAGGGGCAACAGGGTACAATGGAAAGTATATGGGCTTCGGAGTCAAAGATCTCAGCTCTGGCAGAGGGCTAGGCAAGTGCAGGCTACTTTTCAGGTCCTCACTGGGAGAAGTTACTGTCTTCCCATAGCTTCTTTCTTTTTCTGCCTAAGACCCTGATCTATTGAAGTCTCCTGTTATAT
This sequence comes from Petaurus breviceps papuanus, assembly GCF_028583685.1. NCBI lineage: Eukaryota > Metazoa > Chordata > Mammalia > Diprotodontia > Petauridae > Petaurus > Petaurus breviceps. Next base: position 50,263,471 of record NW_027187460.1, on the reverse strand, counting down.
AGAAGCAGATCTCTTTTTATCTAAATGCCCTAGGAATCTTCTTTGCATGAGGGGGAAAAGCTTATCTCTCTTCTCTTGCTACATGCCCACATGTAATGCCATGCACAAACAGCATCCCAGAAGAATGCTACTGTGAACAGCTTTTAAGGTTCTGATTACACAGTATAGTGATCACTCTATTTATTCCATAACAAAAGCAAAACTTTCACAGAAAATCAAGGTACAGCATTCACAATATTACAACTTTTCACAGAAAATCACAATATAATATTCACATAGTCTCAAAGTACAATAGTGACTCGTAAGTTAATTCAATCAGTCACCTATCAGTAGTTTCAAAGTACATAGTCAAAGTCTTCCACTCTTGGGGCAAAGTCTTGATTAACTCAATCACTCACTTATCAGTAACATATCTCAAAGTACAATAGCCAAAGTCTTACTAAGCATCATACACAAAACCCTCCACCCCTTAGATCACTAGTAAACTATAATTTTAATTACTCAGTAACCAAGGAGAGGTCTTTTCATCTTGACTTGGGGCCTTTTCTTAGATTCCCTGGATCCCCTTTCCATGGTCCCAGATTCTACCTGGATTCACCAGACTGTCACATGGGTTCAATGGTAGACAGCTCCCAGTTCCTTGACCAGCTCTCTGGGCAGGTCCTGCTCCACATTGAAGTTCACAGAGTCTGGTCCATGTCAGATCCCTCACCATTTCCACTCCAGGGAATTCAAGGCTAAACCAAGCTGGAAACAAAGTCTCAGCATCCCAATCATGCTTCAGTCACCTGGGCTCCTGGCCTCCTGGCCTCCTGGCTGCAGGCTCTGGGCTCCTGTTCAGAAGAAGCTCCACCACCACAAGTTTTCAAGACTCAGTTCTCCATTCTTCTATAGCTGTTCTGCCACCAGATCCCAGTCTCAAGGAAATTCTGACTGTGCTTCTCTGGGGTTTTTCCTTATATACACAGCCTGTTTCATCCAACCCCTTCCTGTTATATCAGTAACAGGAGACAGGAGTTCATACCTTCTGTTTCCCCAACAGAGGCTTTATCAGTTACTAAGTGTTAAGTACCTGCTACTTTTGCCAACACAAAGGGATCTTCAAATTCAAAATTATATTACCATTACACCACAACACTAGAAAATACGCAAAATAACTTTATATTTAAGAATGTTAGATCTGGTCTCAATGTAAAGGATGCTTTGGAGCAGGAAGGAAGTCCAGTCAGAAAGACTTTTTTTTATGGAATCTATTGCAATAGTCTAGGTGGCTGAACATAAGGACCTTACTAGGGTGGTGCTAGCGGGAACAGTGATGAGTAGATGAACGCAAGAGATGCTGTACAAGTAGAATTTGTTAGGAAAAGCATATGTCTATGTATGTATGTATGTATATATTATGTATGTGTATATAGGTATATGTATATCTATATAAAATATATTTGTGCTTAATTATAGCTTTGGGGGAGGGGGAAGAAGGGGAAAAATAACAAAGTAAAAAGTGCACAGCAGAAAACAAAACTAACAAGGAGGCAAAGAAAAGATGGACATCTCTCAACATAATGCATAGTATTTATTATATAGGCTTTCTTGAAATGGAAATGTATTGCTATATATTTTGAATCATCTATTACATTTTGCTGTGCACTTGACATACTTTTATTCTTTTGTATTTAAGTTTGTAATAGGTTTCTTTTCTTATTGTGTTTTTAAGTTTCAGGAAAAAAAGAGATATGGTACAGGCAGAATCTCATAGGACTTGTTAACATGCCCATCCTTTTCAGGAAGTATGGTATGATGTGGAAGAAAATAGCAAAGTAGATAACTGGCCAGGCTCAGATGAGTTTGCTATGCCTATATTGTGATGAATGGAGATTTGATTTCTCATCTCCCAAGGTGGTGTCATATGTGGGCCTAAGAGGTGTGAGGGAGAGCAGAATATAAGATAAATGCTAAATTGTTTTTTTGTTTTGTTTTTAAACACAGGAAACCAAATGAATGGTGGCGGTATCACAGAGAGAGATAGTATGATTAGACAGAAGAGCACGTCTGGAGGAAAAAATAAATTCAGTTTAGGACAAGTTGTTGAGTCTGAGAGTCTGAGGTCGTGTAGTACATCCAAGTAGAAACAATCAACAGGAATTTGAAGTTGAGGGTCAGGAGCTTGATAGAAAGGTTATTGGTTAAGATACAGATGCATATATATGAAAGCCAAAGCTGTGGGAGTGAAGAAGATTGCTGTGAAAGAAAACAGAGGAGAGAAGAAAACCAAAGACAGAATTTTTAAAACACCTACCTTAAGGGGTAAGGGGAAAAGACAGGGGGCCAGCAAAGGAAATAGAGGTGTGGTAAGATACTTAAGAGGAGAAATATGGGAGCAGAATCCAAAACAAGAGAGAATGACCAGAAGGAAGGGGTGGTAAGCAATATCATCTGTTACAAAGAGGTCAAAAAGATGTGATGATTTAGTAAGACATTGGTGACTTTCAAGAGCACAGTTTTGAGTGGTAGAGAAGCCAGACTGCCAAAGATTGAGTGAGCAAAAGATCAGTCTCCAGGAATCATAGTAGGGTGTTAGAGAGTAGGAAAATACAGACTAGGTGAAGTTCAAATGATTTTGCAGTGGTTGGCTGTGGTGAATTGGAGTTTGCTTTCCCATATCCCACAGTGTTGTTATATGTGGGCTTGAATGCCAACTCCCCGAGGAAGGCAGTCAGGAAATCATCTTATGAGGTGTGTTTATATTTCCTTGTCTATCTTTTTTTTTTTAAGCCAAGTCCTTGTATTGTTTGCAAGCAGGAAATTGAAGTGTAACTAAAAGGAGGATGATAAATCCTGTAGGGTCACAATTTGATTCTTCACAATCGGACTTAGTCTAGCAGTGAAAATCTTTCTCACAAATTATAGCAAGGATATGAGTTGATAGTTCCCTCTCCCCCTTTTCTGTGGGAAAAGGTATTGTATGTTGGGGTAACAGTTACAAGAATTGTCCTTGTAATATGGCATCAGGATGACTATAATGGTCCTTCCAGCAGCAACTCAGCAGTGCTGTTCCCTTTATTTTTTAAGCATCTTCATCATTATTCAGGATTTCTTTTTTTGTCATTATGAATTGATCTTTAAGAAGTAGCCTTCATTCTTTGTAGATGATCAGTTTTAGATATCATTTCTCATTGAGAGAATTGGGATAGTTCATGTTTGATTGGACAATACTACCAATAAAGAGGGGCAGCTCTTCTTAGGGTGATAGAGTTCACTGTATTGATAGAAAATGAGTGATTGTTTGCCTTTTTCATCCTTTAGAAGATGGGGGGGGGGGAGAGTGTACAGTAAGAACGATATTGCTTTAAGAACAAATTCGAGAGACTAAGTCAGGGGTGGGAGACTTGTGGCCTGGAGGCCCTCAGGTGGTGCCCTTTGACAGAACGAATCCTTTTATTAAGGTATTATTTATTCCCCACCCCTGGACTAAGTCATTTTGATGATTATAAATATACAAATTAACTACAAAGGACCTCTGAAGGAAGACATTATTTGCATCCAGAGAAAGATCAGATAAATAGAAGTATGTAAAAATAATTTTACACACACACACACACACACACACACATACACACATAGTTGTATCTAATGGTAGCCATGGGGGAGAGGGGAAGAAAAAAAAGAGAAAGTTACATCATAACTTTATTATACATTTAAAAGGAATAGCAAGTAGTACATAATAGATTTGCAATTTCATGTGCAATCAAATATTTTTTCTTCCTATTCTACTATGTTATGGAAACGCTTGTTTTATTTAAGTTAAGAATAAAATAAATAAATTTAAAAAAAAGAATGATGGAATTTTTAGTTGCCAATTTGATTCTCACCAATCATTAGGGATTGATTGTTGGGACAGAAATGTTGGCAACCTTGTGAGGAAATAACTACCCAATCAGACACTTCTTGCTCAGTCACCACAATACCCTGAAGGGTAGAGATTCTAATCATTTGGTTTCCCCCATATTGTGATGGCCAAATACTTAGATACTGCTCCCCTTAAACCTACAAAAATCCTTTTCCCCTTGCTACCTCTTCCTTACTCTCATCCCTATCAACTATGGCCCTACTGTTCTATAATTCCTGTCTTCCATTGAATTCCCATTCTACTTTATCCTCTGGAATGAATTACTCTCTTGTTATAAACATCCACTCTCCTTCAATATGGCATTCTGGATTTTTTTCATTTGATTATGCATGCATACATACATACATGTATATGAGTGTGTGTATGTGTATTTTATTTAAATATACACACATATTTGCATTAACAGATATCTGGCTTTCTCTGGAAGATACTGAACACATAGGTACTTTTACCAGTACTGATTTCTGCTCTTTTACTCCCTGATATACTGGGCTAGGATGATGAATATGCATGGTCCCTGTTATTCACTGCCACTTCTACACCATCTTTGCAACCACTACTTAACAACCACTCTAATTTTAAGCTTCATTCCATTAGTCTTTGATGGTTGAGAGCCTTGTCAGAGTTGCATTTTAGCCTCCAGCTCATTCTTTCCTTTTCAAGTTCAGTATTAATATTGGTGTTCCCTTGAACTACCCTACTTCCCAATTCATCAAAGCCAATTCCCAAACCTATATCTTCACTCCACTTTAGTCAGTCCCATAGAGATAGTTATAGCATTGAGCTGACCATCACTCATAAAACTGAAAGGTAACTTAGAGGTCACCTGGTAAATTGAGATTCAGGGCTTTTTGTCTCAAGGTCACACAGGTAGCAAGTAGAGCTAAAATTTGAATCTAAGTCATCTAACCTCAAATTCAGTACTCTTGGGTCCAGATTTCTGAAATTCCTTTCCCTGATCATAATAACCTCCACTCTTTCATCTTTCCCTCTACCTTAGTCCTATACTTTTTGTAAGATTGGGTTTCCATCCTGACGCCATTAATCAGAGAATTGATAGCATCTAGATTGAACCAATCAAAAGTCTGAACTGGATATGAACAAGTCCTTAATTTTTTTAAAAAATGGAGTACTCCCCACTTCCTCCCTCCTCCCCAACTAAGCATATAATGTGAAAGAATCAACCAGTGATTTGCACTATCAACCAGAAAAACCAGAAAGATAGTTTGGAGACATGGTCATGCTCAAATCCAGCATGAAGGACTCCTAAAAAGGGATTTCTTTTGTAGGAGGGCTGGAGGAAAGGAAATAACTTCTGAAGGTCATAACCTTAAAAGGTTCCCTTAAAAGGGTTATAAGAACTGCAGTTCCTATTGGTAGGTACCAGTATCCTCAGAGTAGACTCTGGCTCCTGGCAGCATCTGTGTTGGGAACTGAGAAAAACTAGACATAAGAGATGGCAGCTTCATATAGTATGATTATTTGGGAAAGAGAACTACAGGCTATGGGTTCTACACAGGCACAATCCTTGGAACAGAAGAGAGAGTGACTCTTAAAGAGAACTTCATGAGGACTAAGAAGGAAGAAAATGATCTGTGAGTTAAACTGTTTGTCTGTTGGTTCCCTACATGTGTTTCTCCCCTTTTCCCCAGAAATTTGAGCCCAGGAACTTGCGTGTGAAAAGGGAGAGTGTATCTCCAGTTTGTGAGGACTGTTACAACAATCGCTCATGTTATACTTGCTTAGCAGATATCCTTTCTGTCAGTGATGGAGGATTTAGTCCCTGCTGTACATATCTTTTCTTTTTTTTTTCCCCACAGAAGCCAAGGGAAGAGAGAATTTGAGGTATGATTGACAGTAGCAAAAACTCCTGAGAAGTTACATAAACTGCTAAAAATTTAGATAAAGTAATTGGATTTAGCAGTTAAGAGATTGTTGGTAACACTGCATAAAGCCATTTCAGTCTATGAGCGGAATAGGTAACCATATTACTAGAGATTGAGAAGTGAGTGAGAAGTGAAGAAATGGAAGTATTAAGTGTAGATAGAAGTCCTTTCTCAGATTGTGGTGGTGAAAGGGAGAAGAGTTACCTGACAATAACCTAAGGACAATAACCTAATTAAGTCTAACTGATAATCAATGGGAAGCACATTGTTGGGGCTCATGAGCAAAAGTACTGGAAAATTCATTCCTTCAGGGTTACCTCTAGAACCCTAACAGGGGATGTAGTTAGCCACTTTTGAGGACCTAACACACCAATTTGACTGGCAAGTACTTGGAGGGAGTACTATACTATTCCACATCTTTATTGTGATTTACAGTGTCTCTGCTCCCTGTTCTCACATTCAGTCACCAGTCCTCTGGCCTCACTTTTCTTCCTTCTCAGGTGGGACCCAATTCAATCGTATACTCCTTTTCTATCTTTGAACACTTTGCCCCCTTATTCTCATGTCTGTCAAACTCTACAAATTTTCATCCCTTGAATACCCTTAATGTTTGGCTTTCTCTTTCCTACTAGTATGCTGGAGGAAAAAGTTATGTAACTGTGGAGATTGGGTCCAATGCAAATTTATGTTATCTAATCTCAACTGGACTCCCATTTTTGAATAGCAATTTTTAATATTATTATTCCTCAGTGCTTGACTGTCTCACTCTTCATGGCTGCTGTTTCAAACATTTCTTCCCTCAAACCCTGTATGTTGCGTTCACCTTCTCCCTCTTAGTAAAGGACTTCAGGTCATTCATTTTTTTTTTGAATTGGGGTTAAGTGACTTGCCCAAGGTCACATGGCCTAGTTTTTTGCATTAAGTGTCTGAGGCCGGATTTGAACTCAGGTCCTCCTGACTACAGGGCTGGTGATCTATTCACTGTACCACCTAGCCATCCCTGAGGTCATTCTTTACTGAGAAAAAGGCTATTCATTATAAATTCTCTCATCCCCTAATCTATATACCAAAAGCCGTACATGTATTCTCCCATTCTTTTCATCTTTCCTCTAGGCAGTAAGGAAGAGAAATCCCTTCTCCTTAGGTTATTGTCATGTAACTCTTCTCCCTTTCACCACCACAATCTGAGAAAGGGCTGTCTATTTACACTTAATACTTCCATTTATCACTTCTCAACCTCTAGTGATATGGTTACCTATTCCACTCTTAGACTGAAATGGCTTCATGCAGTGTTAACAGCAATCTCTTAACTGCTAAATCCAATTACTTTATCTAAATTCTCAGTCTATATAACTTCTCAGCAGTTTTTGCTACTGTCAATCATATCTCAAATTCTCTCTTCCTTTGGCTTCTGTGGGGAAAAAAAAAAGAAAAGATATGTATAGCAGGGACTAAATCCTCCATCATGGACAGGAGCAAGTACTTATGCTGCTATTGTGGAATCATTGGTAACATTGTATCTGCTTATTTTTGTGTCTCTCATCCCTCCAGTAAAATGTAAGTTCCCTGAAGCTAGGGACTCCCTGTTTGTATCTCCAGTGCCTAACATAGTATCGTACTCATAGTAAGTACTTGATAAATGTATGTTGTATTGAACTGAATGACAGAATCAGATCTCACAAAGAACTTACCCTCAGATATCAACAGGTTAGAATGCTGGTCTTAGTAATATAAGGAAAAAAAGGAAGGGAAGAGGAAAGGGAACAAGTGTTTATTGAGCACCTATGCTGTGCTAAGCTTTTTACAAATACTGCCTCATGATCATTTGATTTGGTGAGATGAAATTTAATAATAAATACCTGGTCAAACTGGCTTTCAAAAAAATCAACTTGATAGTATAAGTTATGGGATATGTATCTAGATCCAGGGGTGGAGAACCACCCATATGTGGCCTTCTAGGTCTTTGGATGAGACCTTTTTACTGAGTCCATTTTACAGAACAAATCCTTTTTTTAAGGTGATTTGTTCTGTAACATTCTGGTCTAGATGATTGTTCTTCAGAAAAAAATATCTAGGGATTTTAAAGGACTATAAACTTAAAATGAATTATCAGTGTGACATCACAGGCTAAAGCTAATGGAATACTAAAGTGCACCCAGAAAGGGCCATAGCTTTGGCCAAATCTTGTCTGGAGTGGCTGTGTTTGCTTCTGGGCACCAGTTTCTAAGAAGCATGTTGATAACTTGGAGAGAGTGCTGAGAAAGGCAATTAAGATGATGCAGGGCTACCATATGAATATTAGCCTAAGGAACTTGGGAGATTTAATCTGGAAAAGAAAAGACAAGTGGAGGACATTAGCTATCTTAAAGGCTATTAAGGAATGTCACTTGGAAAAGGGATTAAATTTGTTATTCTTGAAGTGGATTGAATAAATAGAAGTAGGAACAATCAGCGGAAGTAGCCAAGAGCAAATTTATATATAATATAATATATGATATAAGGAAAACCTTTCTAAAAATTAGAGTTATCTACAAGTGTCATAAGCTGCCATGGGGGTGGGGGTGGGTGGGAGGTGTGGAAGGTTGACATTAACTGTAGTCTTCAAGCAAAGGATGAATAATGACTTTTTAAAGATGTGGGAGGGACTCCTCTCTCAGGTATGGATTGGTCTAAATAGCCTCTTTGGCCCTCTCCAAATTTGGCATTGTGTGATTCTGAATTAGTAATAATCCTTGAATCCATTTGATATGTAAAGACAGGGGAAACTGCTGTTAATTGAATACATCCATGGATTTCTGTGGCTTCATATTATTTCAGGCTAGGAGAGGGTACTGTTGATCAAGATGTTCAGGATCAGAAGTGCTGATCTCAAGGATCAATTAGCATGTGAAACCCTAGGATTTAGCAGAACTAACTGATCTGTTGGGGAGGACTAATGATAGATTGGAGGCAACTGAAGGGAGAACTAACTGATCTACTATCCCCAGTAGATCAGAACTGAGGCACAGAAAGGACAAGATATCAGGGAACCCATGGAACTGGGGAGGCCAGTGTGAGTCATCAGTCATCCAGGTTACAGGATTATGGCACTGTGATGGAGACAGCCCAGAGACTTCCCCCAAAGTGTTCTAACTATACTTAAAAAGCCTTGTACTTGGATACCTGCTACTGTGCTTCTACACCCCTATCCCCATCTCAGAAAAAATTAACCCATTCATCTTTGGGACTCACTCTAGAGTAGAGATGATCTGAATTTGAGAGTTAGTATTAACCTCATCTCAATGTACTTGCTAACTACTTCATCCCATCCAACCATCTACCAGAACACCAGAGACCAATCATTTCTCCATCTGCACTGGTAACACAAGCACTCCTCATCCACAATCCTTTCTATCTTTTATCTAGGGAATAATAATCAAATCAATATTAGCATTGCTACTGGGAAGAGCATGATAAGCTACTTCTCTATGGTTCCACTTACAATACCTGTGACTCCATAGACCAGGAGTGGGGAATCTTCAGCCTTCAGGCCCCATGTGGCCCTGTAGGTCCTCAAGTATGGCCCTTTGACTGAATCCCTTCTGTAAAATTTGGATTCAAAGGACCACCCTTGAGGACCTAGAGGGTCACATGTGGCCTCAAGGAAGCAGGTTCCCCACTCTTGCCCTAGACCAAAGCATCCCTCCATGACCAAATATATATTGTATCACCTTGGTAGAATGCAAGGTCAATTTTATTTTTACCTCCAATCTCTAGGATAGTCCATCTAGTTAGGGAGTTAGGTAAGGTCAAGATGAGTTCAATCAAACACACTTCTGCATACTTCTGGTTTCTAGTCGCCTACTCCCTCTTCTGTTTTAGGCAGCTAGGTAACTCAGTGGATAGAGTTAGGAGCTTAGTGTGAAGAAGACCTGAGTTCAAATTCTGTCTTTAACACTTACTAACTGTATGACACTGGGCAAGCACAGCACCTCTCTGGGCCTAAGTTTCTTTATCTATAACATGGGATATTGTAAGAAGCCAATAAGATAATATATATAAAGTGCTTTGCAAACCTTAAAGTGCTATGTAAATGCAAGCTGTTATTACCAAAATTCACACTGATTGTTTGATTGCTTTATTTGATTGTGTTTAACAAAGGAAGATTGGATGAGAAGCAGCTCCACTCACATGATTTTGAATTACATGGAAGAAAAAAACGGGAGAAAAGATGAACCTGTCATGCTTGGCATCTGGACAGGAAACATGCCTCTTTTAAAAAACATTAATTTTGTAGGCTGGCACCAACTCAAAACCATAGCTCAACAATCACCACTGATGTGTTTCATTTTATGAACCTGCCAGAGACCACATTGGTTCAAAGACATTTGTCAAAAGATATTTAATCAAACTACATCAAGAAAAGATCCCTCCATGCACAAATAGGATAACCATATAACCTATGGGGAAGGGTTCATGATAAAAGACTTTGTGTAATCATAGAACACACATAGAGGATATATACATAGGAAATTTATGAGGCCACATATGGCCAAACCAATTCCCACCCAAGACATTTCAGAGCTCTCAGTATCTTCTGGTGATGTTGCCACACAGTTTTCTATTTCTCTGCCACTTTCAAGTTAAGTGTCGCATTTCCACTATCAATTGGACAATATACCATCCTTGTTCTTTCATGTTGTTTCTGCTGGGCATTTCTGCTGATTAGTTATTGATGAGTCACCTTATTTTACTATATTCTGGTCTTCAGGGATCTATTTGTGTCTACTGAGAATTATTGTTTGGAAAACCTCTCCCTGTCAAGGTCAGTTTATTAAATTCAGAAGCCATCAAACATGAAGAAAGGTAACAAAAATCTAGCATACTTTCTTAGGCTAAGATGATCTATTCTTTTAACTGCTCATTATCTGGTACTGATTTGGGGCCCATGTGCCCAGACAGCTACCTGATCTGTGGTTTTAAAATTCTATGTAACAAAAGTTTAATTCCTGATTATGAGCCTTTGCCTCCAAAACCCATTTCAGGGTTTCCAACCCCTCCCTCCAATTAAAACCTCCTGTAGCCATATAAAGTCTGTGAGCCTCACTCCCAAGATTATCTTGCAAATAAAGTTAGGTGAAGCTGTCAGGATCAATATTCATACCTTTTTTGTGAATATTTAACAACTCCCCTGACTCCATGTTTTACATAGTCCCAAACTTCACTGGTCTCCCTATGTTGGCAATTAAGGTTTCCTGGGAGTATGACTGCATAATTTAGAAGAGGTAGAATCCAGTGAAGGACTTTGTACATTGTAAAAGATTTTTCTTTAAAAAAAAAAGATTTTTTGACATGATTCCTGTCTAGTTCCCAGGTATGATAGTTATTTGCAGTGTCTTGGTTTTTTCCCCCCCACATAATTAATTTACAAAAGATCAAGAATGAATAGAGTATTGAATCTGAAGGTTGGAAGAGGAATTAAAATCTATCCTTAGACACATCCTAGCTGTGTAACCCTGAGCACGTCATATAACCTTTGTCTGCCTCAGTCTCCCCAGCTTTAAAATTGGAGTAATAATAGCACCTACTTCCCAAGGTAGTTTGTGAGAATCAGATAAAATAATATTTGCAAGTCACTTAGCACAGTGCTTGGTACATAGAGCTTCCTTGACAAATGTTTGTTTCCTTCCCTTGTTAAATACTATCTCATAGTAAAAATGTAGATAAGGAAGAAAAGACAGAGACTATTTTTATATTGAGGTGTTGTGTAACCATATTAAAAGGCCAGGGCAAATTGGAGGTATGATTTTTTTCTGTGATGAGTAGTGGTACTCCTTGCTGCCTAGGGGAAATAATGTGGGCTTAGCACCACAGTCTAATGGACAGATGGGGAATAATTAGACAAGAATTAGTCCATTGATACTATTGATGTAAGCTATGGTATCTGGCACTGTATGAAGGCTTGTTATGAGTACACCAAGAAACTCCACTAAAAGTCATGGAGTCTTCTATCAGTCAATAATCATTTATTAAGTGATACTATGTGCCAGGCATTGTAGTAAGCCCTGGGTATACACAGAAAGACAAAAATAAGTTTCCTCCCCTGAAGGAACTCAGATTTTAATGGGGGAGACAGTATGCAAATGACTAAGTACATGCAAGTACATACAAGATCTTTGCAATGTACATGGGAGATAACCTCAAAAGGAAGGCACTAGCAGTGCAGTGTGTAGGAGTGGGAAAGGCCTCTTGAAGAAGGTGGAATTTTCAGCTTAATGTTGCTATCCTGGTACTTTGGTTCTGAGTAGCAGCAGATTTTGTAACCGAAATAACTCCATCCTTTGGTTTACAACAATCTATGTAGAGGCAGATGGGAATCAAGTAATCAAGCAATCACCAGCCTTTTTCCTGTGTTAGGTATCATGTTAGTCCCTGACGATACAAATCTGAAAACTTTAAGAAGCTTATGTTCTTCTAGGAGGATATAACATGTCCATAGATTGGTAAATATAGGATACATACCAAATTAAAAATGTGATTGCAAGGCAGATAGGACACAAATGATTGGGAGAATTGCAGGGTTGCCCTTGAGCTGAGTTTTGATGGGAGCTTTGAGTTTCAAGAATCTTCCCCTGAGTTTCTTTACTTCCCAATCAACTTTGTACTTTCTAAAGAATGTAGTTAAGCCTCATGTACTTTCAACATAGATTATTATCAGATGGAAAGTGGGGTAAAGTTTAAAGGAAATTTCTATATCATGTGTTTGCCAGGGAGTTTAGGGCTGGGGTAGAGAAGCACATTATCTAAATCTTTACTTATTGGGGATTAGGGACAGTAAGTTGGAGGCCTAAAAGATGACAGCAATAAGGATCTGTATAGGATAGAGTAGACTTTAAAGGGAGGGAGGTGATTGCTGAGTGAGGTAAGTAGAGAGAGTGAGAGGCCTTGTTGAACAACGAATTTGCCAATTCTTCCTCCTAGTCCTGTGTATCAGGGAATGTTAAAGAAGCCTTGGAGAGGGTACCAAGAGATGGAGTGTCCCTAGGACAAAGCTAAGCTTCAGTGAATGAACACTGAAGATGAAAGAGATCCAGGCTGAAGGTGTTTGTTAATGAGAAGAGGGTTTCAGAGTGACCTGTGGAAAATGAAGGTAGAGTTAGATAGGCACAGCGAATGCTAGGAACAAGCTGAATTGGGAAGAGAGTATGTGGAGGGATAGCCAAGCAAAGGAATGTTCACTTAATACATAAGGCAGATTTGAATCACAGAGATTAAAGGAGTAGCAGATAAGATTTTGCAAGTCACAGCTAGCTCCAAGGTACTAATTAGAATATATACACATATATGCCCCACAACTAATAAGCTGCTTTCACCAAGAATATTCAAGCAGGCCATAGCCCCTTTCACAGGGTCATAATGGAAAAAGGATTCTCAAGAGGGAGGGAGTTAATCATGTTAGCACTGGGGCTTGGGGGCTGAGAAGATCAGTTTGGGGTGTATCTCAGAGTTGAATTTTAGGGATGCTACTCATAGTTACTGTTAACAATGAAATTAGGTTGGGTTGGGAAGAAGGGTACCTACTAAGTACTAGGGATGGCAGCAGGGCTACTGCAGTGCCTAGTAAGGAAGAAGTAGGCATTTTAACTAGCCTTCAAGACTAGTGTCTCCTAGTCAACCTAACCCATCTTTTGCAGGAATCACAATGTGGTATGTAACAGAGTAGTGAATTAGACAGCATCTTACTAATTCACTTATTTGTTCAATAAGCTTCTAGTAAATGCTTAATATGTGTCAGGAATTAAACTAGATGCTAAAGATACAAAGAAAAAACCCAAAATATCATTGGTTCAGAGCTTAGATTATCTTGGGGTAAGAGGAAGCAAGATGAACACAGAAAGGTAAGTATAACATTTATACAAAATGATGTCTGGGGAAAGGGAACTAACAGCTGAGGAGAACAGAAGAGATCTCCTTCCCATAGAGGGTGGTACTTCAGTTAAGCCTGGATTGGAAACTAGGGATTCTGAGGCAGAGTTGAAGAAGTGAAATCTGTGGAATATCATATACAGAAAACAGCAAGGAGGCCAGTTGGGCTGAATTGAAAAGTAGGAAGGGTAAGAATAAGAATTTATTAAATGCCTGCTGTGTGCCACAAATATTTCATTTTACAGTTGAGGAAACTGAAGCAGAGTGAGGTTAAATGACTTGTCCAGGGTCACTTAACTAGGAAGTATCTGAGACTGAATTTAAATTCATATCTTTTCTACTCTGGGCCCAACTCTCTATCCACTGTGCTGCTATCCAGTTGCCTAGTATCAGGAGAATAATCCTAGAGCCAGATTGTGAAGTGTAAAAGAGAGGAGTTTGCATTTTATCCTCAAAGAAATATGGAGGTACTGGAGTTTCCTGAGCAGAGAAGTGACATACATGGTCAAACCTGTGCTTTAGGAATCTCAATTTGGCAGTTATGAGGAACTTGGATTGGTGAAGCAAGAGACTGGAGGGAGGGAAATAAGCAAGAAGGCCATAACAATATTCTAGGGCATGTACAATAAAGGATTGAGCTAGGGTAGTTGTAAAGGGAATGGGAATTTGAAGATCTTCCCTGCCTCTTCATAGACCTAGGGGGGAATTTGAAGACCTTCCCTGCTTTGAAAGTAAACTCTGCCCCCAATAGGCTGAAGATAATCACATGGAGCCTGTGATGGAGAGAATTTGCTGAAGGGTGGAGCAGAGCCCACAGGAGGCTTCTCTGCGGGTGAAGATAAACTCTGCCCCCAAATAGGCTGAATGTAGTCAGGTGGAGCCTGTGGTGGGAGGAGTTTGCTGAAGGGAAGAAGAGCCCACCGAAAGCTGGGAATCAGAGCCAAAAGACAGTGGGAAAGAGAGGTGCTCAGGCAAGGAGATAGAGAGGTTTGTAAGTAAATATTGATCAAATATTGATTTGTGGGAAGGCTAAAGGATGCTGTGGCTCTCAGTGTTATTATGGCTTCTTAATATCTTTGGTACAATGAGAGAATCTGCTTACTGGTTTTGGGATTCTGTTTTCTGGTGTCTAAATAAAGTTTCAGTTCTGTCCTCTATATGGAGAGTTAGGTATATTTTGCAATCAAACATAATGCGATATTTGTAGTCGCGGTTTTTATTGTGGTCATTGGTGCTGTAAATATTGCATTGGTGCCACAGTAGTGACCCTGGGAGTAGAGAGAAGGGGAAAGAGTTATAAGAGACTGATAAGAAATGGAAACTGATTGAATGTGGGGGATAAGAGAGTGAGGAGTCAAGGATTACTTTGGGGTAATGAATCAGAGTGGTGGGAGGGAAGGTGGTATCCCCAAAAGAAAAGATGATTAACAGAACCATAGATCTAGAGCTAGAAGTGATTCTACATGCCATCTAGTCCTCATTTTATCAATGAGGAAACTTAAAATAGGAGACTTGCCCTGGGCCACATAGAAAATAAGTGATAAAGCTAGGATTTGAACAAATGCCATCTGACTCCAAATTTAGCAGTTTTCTTTCCTGCATCTTACTGCATCCCATAAGTTAGGAAAAGGGAAGAGTTTAGGCACAGGGGTGGGCAACCTGCAGCGTTGAGCCCACAAGTGGCCCACTAGGTCCTCTAGTGCGGCCCTTTGACTGAATCCAAACTTCACAGAACAAGTCCCTCTAATAAAAGAATTTGTTCCGTAAAACTTGGATTCAGTCAAAGGGCCACAACCAAGGACATAGAAGGTCATGTGTGACATTCCCCACCCCTGGTAGGAAGAGAAAGAAAAGGAGTTCTTGGACATAGTGGAGTTGAAGGACATCCAATTGGAAGTTTCTAGTAGGTAGTTGGAAATGCAAGACTGGGGTTAAGAAGAGGCTAGGGCTGGATATGCAGAGATTTGGGAAACAACTGCATAGAAATGATATGAAGCTATAGGAGGTCACTGAGTGAGTCAGTATAAAGAGAAAAAGAGAAGAGAGTCCAGGAAAGAGTATTGGAGTATTCTGTGGGTGTGAACAGGATCATGTGCCTACATAGGAGAGTGAGAAGTAGTAGTCATTCTAGGAGGAGAAGAAAAAGAAGAGAGTAATATAAAGCAGTGAGGAGGAGAGAATATCCACAGGGAGAGATTAGTCAATAGTATGAAATGCTTCATAAATATCAAGAAGGAAGAAGACTGAGAAGAAGCCATCAGATTGGCAATTAATTGTTCATTGGTAACCTTGGAGAGAATAGTTTCAGATAAATGATAAAGTGGGAAGCTGGATTGCAAGGGATTGAGAAGTGAGTGAGTAAGAAATAGAGGCAACATACTACAGACAGCCTTTTCTAGGAATTTGGCTATGAAGGGGAAGAGAGATCATTATTGTTGTTATTTGTGGTAATAATAGATGGCATTTATATATGGCTTTAAGGTTTGCAAAATGCTTCACACATGTTATTTCATTTTATCATCACAACAACCCTGGGAGATAGGTGCTATTATTATCCTCATTTTATAGATGAGGAAACTGAGGCAGATAAAGGTTAAGTGAATTGGTCATATGGTTAGTAAGTATCTGAGGCTGGATTTTAATCCAGGTCTACCTTCCTCCAGGTCTAGTGCTCTATCCACCGTGCCACCTACTTGCCTAATATAGATAATCTCTACCTCTTTCGCTAACTCTATATGGGACATATAGGATATATAGGACAACAGTTTATGTGAATAGTAAAATCAAGAGAGAGACTTACAGTAGCTCATCTAGGACGGCTTGGAAACTAGGGCTTTTATTTTCGTCTTTCTAGGTGTTGTGAATTGTGCTCTGGCTACTGTAATTCTGGGGAAAGAAATGATTTGTCTGTGTTTTCCTGAGTATTTTGCATGTTCCATGGTTGGGCTTTGTAGTGCTTGGGATCTAGGATGCCATGTAAGTCTAAGAGGGAATGTGAGCAGTGATGACATGTGATGCACACTTGGCTTCATAGATATGTGTCTTCTCCTTTATGACACCCTGCTGTTATGTGGGAAGATTCCCACTGAGCAGTGGGAATCTTTGTTACACTGCTAAGCAGGAGGCACTTTGGGACAAATGATAACGATTTCTGTTATGTAGTTGATTAGAAAAACTTCATCATTATTGATATGAGGGAACCAAATTTTGTATAGAATATAATGCCTTTTAATATTCTCAAACTTATGTCTAGATGTCTGTGGTTAGCATACATTTTCATTCTTTATGGAATTGTTAACATTTTTCTACCCTGTGTTAGTCCAGAAGATGTTTGTGATGCCCAATGACAGTCACTAATCAGTACTATTTGGCATTACTGTCACTGTTACCATATTTAGAAACAAGCTGTCAGTAAAATATAGCCAGTAACATTAGGGGTTGCTTTCTGGGTCACAGGTCCTAAAGGAAACCACAGCTAAAGCTGTAAGTAGGACAGGTCAACTGACACTCTCCCCCAAAGCATTGGAACTGAGGGGGCACTGACAGTAATTACATTCTCTCAATATTTAGAAATAGCTAAGTTTGAGTATATAGTTAGAATAACTTGTTAAAATTAGAAGCTAATAAATGACTTGACTTCTCTCTTTGGTGACTTGCCATACTCTAGGGGAGCCCTTCCTAATTCCTGTCCTATCTTGCCCCTT
>NW_027187460.1:50211655-50246059 GCF_028583685.1 Petaurus breviceps papuanus | reverse complement strand
TGTGTAGCCTCTCAATATTTAGGGCACCAGTGTCTCTGTTTAATAACTATTTTGGTAATATTCAGCATTTAGAACCACAAGGTCATTAGTTTAATCCTAGTGTTTTACAGATAAGGAAACTGAGGCCCAGGAATGTGAAATAACTTGCCAAAGGTTTCAAAGATAATAATAATGGAGCTGGTCTTCAGAGTTGGGTCCTCTGAAACTCAGTCTAGTATTTTTTTCTTCTTCTAGATCACACTGACTTTCCTCCTTTTGCAGTGACTCTAATTTAAGGTTTAGATGGAAGAAAATTGAATTTCCTGTATTTTTCCAGGAACATAGAATGGTTCTAATCTATTCCCGCTACAGTGATTGTTTTGTCCCTTCCCACGTCATAATGTTCTTTGCCATAATGACCTTTCAAATGCCATTAAAAGGAAAATTAAGTAGTGATTTTTCCCTACAGTACCTATCCAGTATAAAAAGAAAAAGATCAGGCAGTCTTATAGCCCCTTTTTTCTCTTAGAGGAAGATCACCAAATGCTTTTATGTTCAGGATGGAAAGTGGGTTGGAATCCTGGCAATGTCATTAATTAGTTTATGACTTTTGGTAAGCCAGATAACCTTTTTGAGCCTCAGTTTTCTCATCTGTAATATGAGGGCCTTGGACTAGACAATCAGTTTCCTTCCAATTCCAGTACTCTCAAGAAGCAGCAAAATGTAGTTGAAAGAAGGTTATATTTGCAGTTAGGAAGTATGTGGGTTCAAATGCCTAGTCTGACACTAGCAGGATGACAATGGACATGGTTGTCTGAGCCTTAGTTTCCTCATCTGAAAAAAAAGAGATAATAACAACTGTGGCCTCACTGGATCGTTGGGAGGATCAAAGGGGAGAATGTATATAAAGTGTTTTGTAAACCCCAAAGCTCTCTACAAATGTCAGGTGTTGTTATTGTTGTGAATTATTAGCCAGGCACACCCCCATTGACTGCATCATACTTGTTAGCGGTTTATCTCTGAGACTACATTCACTTTAACCTTGCTTCTTCCAGGACATCTCCTGCATGCCCATTCTTTGGGGCTTTTCTTGGGGATGTCTTTCCTCATAAAGGGTATCATTTTGTGTTGTCACCTACTGACCCAGGCAGGTATTGTTTTCCTGGCGTCAGAACAGGTCATTGTTTCTCAGGAGGAGATTATATATAGATAGTTGAGATAGATAAATAAAATTATAGAATTTCAGAGTTGTCAGGGTTCTTGGAAGTCTCAAGAATATGGTTCAGTAAAACTACTATTCACCTTTTATTCACATTTGCATTACTCTTTAAGCAAAATACTCAATATTTAAAAAGACTCAGTAATTGCAACTGAATCCTAATGGACTGTATTTGTTACTGCAGGATAGCCAGGACTGAGACTTGAGTCTTCTGATTCCTATTTCTATGTATCCCAGATCTCAAATCCCTACTTAAGAAACAGTTAAATAATAAATCAAGTAGTATTTTAAGTAAGGACAGTTTGAACAAGTCACCATATTCCAAAAGTAGATCTCGTTCTACAAACCCACTGTGCTTGTCTCAAAGGAAACAGCTGAGAGTCCCTGCACATAAATTAGTTAATTTGTTTTCTCAGCACATCTCCATGCAAGTAGCTCTTCCCACAGAGCTCTGCTAACTTCAAAGACACGTCTCCACGGGGAAGAAGCATGTGAAATGTGGAGAATAGAGAAGGAGAATGCAATCATGTGTTGAGGGGTTTTATTTAGGGCTTTTAATTATTGCAACTGTTAATATCTCAAAACCATTCTCACGTTTTGAGACTATCCATTACCTACTGTAGCTGAGGTGAAGCAAACAATAATTACTTTGATTAGGTTCCTAATATTCACTCTCTTACCTCTGGTGCTGTTTTTTTTCTTCCTTAATATAGACTGCAAGTCTATTCTATTGAAATGAATTTTCCTCAAGTCCACAAATGTTTATTAAGCTATTAGGTTCAAGGCACCTTCTGGGTTTTGGGAGATAGCAGCAACAAACATTTTCTTCTCAAGAAATACGTATAACAACAGGTATCCAAGTAACTATGATTCAATGGGAATAAATGAATGGAAAATCATTTATAAAGGGCTTAATACATACAGCACTGGAGATAGACACAAATGGAAAAGCAAGAGAGTTTCTGCTCTCAAGTGTGGTAAATAATTGCAGTCAAGGTTCAGATAAAGCCTTAGGAGAAATTTGAGGAGAGATTATTTCAAGCTAAGGGAGTTAGCTGAGAGAGTTTTATGGAAGTAGAACCTTAGGCTTTGAAGGAAAGGATGGATTTCCACAGAGATGGGAAGAGCCCCTACTCTTTCTGAGAATGGTTGATGGTATGATCACTAGAGCAGAGATAGGAA
Source organism: Petaurus breviceps papuanus (assembly GCF_028583685.1). Taxonomy (NCBI): domain Eukaryota; kingdom Metazoa; phylum Chordata; class Mammalia; order Diprotodontia; family Petauridae; genus Petaurus; species Petaurus breviceps. The sequence goes on along the minus strand of NW_027187460.1, from coordinate 50,243,679 downwards.
TGGGGAGGATAAGAATGGAGGATGAAGAATGGTCCGTTTTGACTGGAACATAGAGTATGTGAAAAAATGATGTGAAATAAGGATAAAAGGTTGTTGAAACCAGACTGTGAAAGGCCTTGAATGCTAGTATCAATACTTTAAATTTTATTTATTAGGCAAATGGGGAGTATGATCTTAAATACATTACATTTGTACATAAATTAGTAAAATTACTAGGGAAAAATACAAAGGATCCTATGTTTATAGTTGGAAGGGACTTCATTGGCTATCTAGACCAAATGTTTCATTTTACAAATGAGGACATGAATGTCCATGGAGACCCTTACTTAAATTCATAAAAGTTATATATATCAGCAGCCTTATATGAAATCAAGTCTTCCTAAAATTAGTACAATTTTGTGTCTACCATGTTTCCTGACTAGTGGATAGAAGAGGAGAAAGAGTGAAAATAAGAAGAATAGTAAGAGGCTATTATATTAACCTAAGCAAGAAGAGATGGGGCATGAGCAAGGGCTATTGCAGCAGGAGTGGAAAGGATGGATCAGATATAAGAAAGGTTGTTTATTAAAGTAGAGTGTAAGGGATCTGATACCTGATAGGAGGCTGGGGATGAGAAAGGGAAGTCAGAGATGATTTCAAGTTTATGATCCAGGGTGACAGGGACAATTGATTAAGATTCAGTGTTATGTAGTGGAAAAAGCATGAACCTTGATTGTAGTCAGTTGACCTGAATTCCAGTCTATTCTCTTGCACTTATTGACTATTCAACTATGGGCTCATCAGTTAACTAGTCTGGGTTTCAGTGAACTCATTTATAAAATTAAAGGGGTTGGACTAGAAGACCTCTAAGATCCTTCCCAGGTCAAAATCTATATGTGATCTCTGGTAAAATGATTCTGATTTTGTTAGTAACATCTAAAGCATCATAGTCTAGAGCAAGTCGGACATAGGCCTTCTTCTCTCCATCAGGCCAGATCAATGTGTTGACCTTGGCCACGTCAGTGTCATATAGCTTCTTTACCACCTGCTTGACCTGATGCTTGTTGCCTTCAACGTCCACAATGAAGTCTAGGGTATGTTGTCCTCAATCTAGTGGTCAAGGAAAACTTAATGATGGCACAGTGATCAAGCTTGTTTCTCCAAGGAGCACTTTTCTGAGGGCGTTTGGGCTGCCTTCGAAGTCTTAGTGTCTTGGCATTCTGGGGGAAAGGTCAAGGTCTTTATCCTCCCTAGGTTACCATAGAAATTCTCTAGAAGAAATATGTTATAGAACAAATCTACAACATCCTTTTGAAGTGTCACTACCAACTTGGAGAGGGGATCAAGTATCTTGATAAGGAGGAAGACATAGAGCAAATTTTAAGAGTAAGAGTCCTCAAGGAGACCTGGAATTTGTTTTGTCACTAGACCTTGTTATTCTCTTGCTGATCATGCCTTTGAGATGCAACACTACCACAGGAAAGAGTTGGAGGAGGTCCTTACTTGCCCTGTTTCTGTGCTGAACCCATTAGATTCCATTTACTTTCTCAGGTATGGTTGAACCTTCCTTCATAATCTCTGCAAGAATTTTCAAGTGGCAAAGAAAAATGGGAATATTTTGATACATGGTGTAAAGAGAAGTAGTACATAAAAAACATTATGGAATTCTGTATTTTACTTTTTTTTTTTTGCTTTTTGGAGGGCAATTGGAGTTAAGTGACTTGCCCAAAGTCACACGGCTAGTAAGTATGTCAAGTGTCTGAGGTCAGATTTGAACTCAGGTCCTCCTGACTCCAGGGCTGGTGCTCTATTCACTGTGCCATGTAGCTGCCCCAAGGAAGTCTATATACATACATACATATATATATATATATATATATATTTTTTTTTTTTTAAGCAATTGAGGTTAAGTAACTTGCCCAAGTTTACACAGCCAGTTGTGTGTGTGTTAAGTATCTGAGGCCAGAACCAATCCTGGGTTCTCCCGACTGTGGAGCCGGCGCTGTTTATCACTGCGCCACCTAGCCTCCTCAGAAATCTGTATTTTAAAATGTGTTCTTAGCTGCTTGCTCCAAGTGATGACTAAGACAGCATATTGAAATTAGAAAAGGCATTCCTGCTTAAGGAAATTCATTTGAAGGTTAGAACCAGTGCCATTACCCAGGCATGCTCCTGATATCTAAACCAAGCTCTACTAAGGAATAAGGATGGCATGTTTTAGCATTCCCCTTAGGCACCTTTTAAATTCTATAAATTGTTATTGTTGTTCAGCCATTTTAGTCATGTCTGATTCTTCATGACCCCATTTGAGGTTTTCTTGGCAAAGATATTCTCCAGCTCATTTTACAGATTGGAAACTGTGTCAAACAGGGTTAAGTGACTTGCCCAGGGTCACACAGCTAGTAAGTGTTTGAAGCAAAATTTGAACTCAGAAAGATGAGTCTTTCTGACTTCAGGCCTAGCACTCTATCCACTGTGCCACCTAACATTTGGCAGCTCAATTTTACCCATAAAGTATATAAATCATTTCCAGGTTACTAATGCTTATATGTGTAGACCCATCAGTAACTAGAGAAAAATATGCTACCTGCTGAGTAATAATGATCAGTACCTGCTCCAGTCAGATGAGTTTGGCCCCAATCCATATTATGGCAGGCTTCTAGCTTAGCAATATTAGGAAGGTAGGAAAGAAAGGGAATTTCAAGCTTAGTCATGGTGTATACAATGTCATATAACTTGGCAACTTTCTGCCTTTCATTTGCCTCAGTACTTGCAAAACTGCTATTCGTAGGCTTCAAACTGAAGTGATCCAAGGAAGCAGAGACAGGGTTTTCCAAACTGATAGCTCTTAGGTACATTGCACTTTGAAAGTGTTTATTTACATTGTTCTTTCTCAGGGAGAAACCCAAAATGCCATTGATAAAGGCAGCGCTAACATTTCACATCAACCTAATTTGAACCTCGTTTTTTTTTTTTTTATACCCATGGAATAATAAATTCTATCTACCTGTCGCCAGATTTATACTGCAACCAGTCACAGGCATTATTCACTTCTGCTTTTTTTTTTTATCATCCCCACACTGAGTCATTTTCTTGGCTTTCTCTTCTAACCCTGTACTCCATTCAGCTTTTCTCTCTTCCAATGTTTAATAGCCTTTCTCCAGAACTTGTAAATAGCTATGATCCAGCTTGCTATCAAGGTCAGAAAAAGTATAAGAATTATCAGTAGGATTAGAAATACTATCTTGCAGGAATGCTTTTCCAATCATTTTTCAGACTTCTTTTATAGGAGACCAAGTCTTGTTGACATGTAAAACAAACTTCCAAGCAAACAACAGCAATAATAAACATTAATTTTGCTTACTATAACAATCTACATGTTAATTCTGTGAGGAGATCTGACCTCGAGCCAATGATCAAATGATTGAAAAATATGACTAATTTTGAGTTATTTTTTTCTATACTTCAGCAGCATAAATGCATAAGAAAAATTTTACTCTAATTTTAAATTTATTTTCAGAATTTGAAAGATCTGTGTATTTAAACTGAAAGATAAATTTTCTAAATATGAGTCTGGGAAAGAAACTAAGACATCTTAAAGTTCTTTGATTTTGATTTCACAAGTAAACATGACTTCTGTCAGCACCATATTGAAAATTTATGGGTTGCTTGAAAATTCATTTCATTATGTATGCATCATAAAGAGACATTGCCACATAAACTTTCAGTGCCTCAAACTTAACTATGTGAGCTACCATCTTGGGAAGCCATGATAGAAATTTAGACTCATTTTTGAACATTCACTTACCTATGGTAATTTTGTATTTTATGCACCAAATATGATTACCTCTCTCTCTAGTGGCAATGGGGTTAGCCTGTCTACAGTTTTGTAGATGGCACCTGCCCATTTAGAGGTACTCTTAATTCAAGGTTTAATAAAAACAATTCAGTTTTTTAAAATGACACTTTTATTTGCATTATCAAACAGTTAAGTCAATGAAATTAATAAAAATGAATAAGAAGATCAAAAGGCTCTTTACATGATGTTTTTTTTTAAATTTATTGTGCTTTGCATTAATAAGTGTTTCTGAAAGGCATAATTTCTTTCAAGTTCTTCCCATTTGTGTGTATCCTTAATGCAGAAGTACAGACTGACCCATCAGAGGATGGTCTGGAGAATAGTTTCTCCTTGATGCACTACCATGCCAAGAAAATGTATTATATATTAATCTTAACTAGTTTCATGAAAATCCTGTTAAAATGAAGTTGGAAAGGAATACCTCATACTTCAAATTGTACCTAGAAGGCATTTAATAAATGGTTATTAAAAGAATGAATGCTTTAGCTATGGCCTTAGTAATGAGTGCCTATCAAATGATTCATCTGATCAATCTAATGAGAAAATGTCATCACATTAGAATGTATATTACATAGCTCAGTGCTTCCTTGTATGCTTCACTTGACTTACAAATAGATCAAGGATGAAAGAATTGTATTACATTTCCCCCCTGTAGTCTTAAGTATTCTCCTATGATCATATATACTTTGATTTGCCCAAGCTCACACAGCTAGTAAGTGCCAGAGGTAGAGTTTATATACAGATCCCGCTGACTCCAGGTCCAACATTCCATATATGATACCACTCATCCTTTTGATTCTTTCCCCTCCCACCTTGTTCCATATTGCACAGATTGATTATCCCTATCTCTTGTCGTTTCAGTCTAGATTTTTTCACTGACTTTTTCTATTTGCCTGGAAATGTGACCAGGTCTACCATGCCCAGAAAAAAAGGAAAAAAAAATAACCCCTTTCCTTTCACCCTGTTAATCCCTTAAATTTCAATTCCATCCCTTGCCTCCCTTGAATTGACAAACTTTTCTGTTTACTTTTGCTACCTTCACCTCTTCCTCATTCATTCATTCTTTAACACTCAGTACTGTGATGTTTCACTTTTGTTCATGGCATTCTACTGGAACTGCTTTCTTGAGGGTTGAAAACCACCCTCTTAGTATCTGAATCCAATGGTTCAAATCCTAATTTTGCTGATGTCTTGTAATGCCTGACTACAAACTTTTTAATATTCCCTTTCCCCTTGCCTCCTAGTACATTAAAATGTCTTAGATCTCTTTGAACTTCTCTATTCATGTCTTTGTTTCTTTTGCTGGTTCCATTTCCTTTTTTTCTGTGCCCTAATTACAGATATTCTCCAAGATAATGTCCACAATACTGTTTTCTTCTCTTTCTACATGCTCCCTCTTAGAGACCTCTTCTCACAACACTGCAACCATTCCCTCTGCACATTGAGGCACACTTTCTATTCTTAACTCCAACCCATCATTTCTAAGTCTCTGTTAGATATGGTCACTTAGTTATGTTATTTGAACCTCAAATTCAACACATCTAAGATGGATTTGAATCCTACTATTCTACTTCAATCAAATAAACAATCAATAAACATTGATTAAATATTTACTATGTGCCAGGTACTATGCTGTACACTGGAGATACAAAGACAAAATGAAAGTGTCCTTGCTCTCAAGGAGCTTATATTTGTCAAAGAAGATAATCTATACACATACAAGTATGTCATAAAATAAAGACAAAATAAATACAAGATAGTTTTGAGGAGGTTGGCACTAATTGTTGGGAGTGTCAAGTAAGGCTTCATGTGTAAAATGGTGCTTCTACATGAGTTTTGAAGGAATCAAGGGATTCTTAGAGGTAGAAATAAGGAGGGAGTGCTTTATAAGTATGGATGATGCCCAGTGCAGAGTCATGGAAATGGGAGATGGATTGTCGTGGGTGGAGAATTATGAGAAAACTGGTTAGACTGGATCGTAGGGTGTATAAAGGGGATTAATGTATAATAAGACTGGAAAGACAGATTGAAGGAAGGGCTTTAAAAGGAAAATGGAATAAGACTGTGAACCCCTTGAAAGAATAGACTTTTTTTGGCCTTCTTTCATATTCCTAGCACTTAGCAGAGTGTCTGGTATATAGTAAGAGCTTAATAATGCTAACTGACTGACTAATTTGCATTTTACTCTAGAATTTCTAAGGATTCTGTGGTGTTTATTTAGAAAAGGAGTGACATGGTGAGACCTGAACTTTAGAAAAACCACTTTGTCAGCTCTGTGGATGATCCATTGCAGGGGGAAGAGACATGAGGCATGAAAACTAATTAGGAGGCTCTCGCAATAGTCTAAACAAGGGAAGGCCAAATCTACCTACAGTCTGTTTTGGTATGGGCTAAAAATGGTTTTTACATTTTAAAATATAACAGAACTTTATTTTTTAAATGTAAAAAAAACATTCCTAGATCAAGGGCCACACAAAAATAGGCAGCTGGTCAACCAGGCAGTAGTTTGCTGACCTCTGGTCTAGGCCAACAAGCTCCAAAATGGAGACATAGAATAATAAACCAGAAAAGGAGAATGAGAAAGAGTAATCACACAGGTAGCAGTAGAAACAAGGAAGAACAATGTCATGAAAATCCAGAGAAGGAAAATTATATAGAAGATGGGGATCAACACTGTCATTTACTGTAGAAGGATCAAAAAAGATTATTAAAAGGCCATCATATTTGATGATCAAGAAATAAATGGTAATTTTGAAGATTGTACTTTCATAGAATCTTTGATTTAGAGCAGAATCATATACTTAGAGGCCATCAAGTTTAACTCCCTCATTTTACAGATAAGGAAACTGAGGCATAGAGCAGCTGAAAGAGTTGCCAGTGTCACATAGTTAATAAGTACCTGAAATGGGATTCAAACTCAACTCTTCTTCATTTCATATCCAGAGATATCAGAAACCAGAATACAGAGGATTTAAAAGAGAGAGGAGGGGAAGTAGAAGCACTGAGTGTAAACACATCTCCTTGTGTTAATGTTAATCAGAAGATCAGCATGGGTGGATGTAGTGTAAGGATAGGGACTTTATATTTCACTGGTGTTTGGAACTCCCGGATGAGGAAGCTCCCTGTACCAATGCAGGTTACAGTTGGCAAATTATAGTCTGAGAGTTGCTTAGAGCACCAAAAAGTTAAGTGATTTTCCTAGAATCACTAGCCAGTAAATGTCAGAGGCAGGATTTGGATCCAGGTCTTGATGGTTCCAAGCTACCTCTTTATTATATCATGCTACATAGCATGTCTAATAGTTTTATATCATGCTTTTATAACTTGTGCAGTTGTTTTTCAGTCATGTCTGACTCTTTGTGACCCCATTTGGGGTTTTCTTGGTAAAGATATTTCCTTCTCCAGCTTATTTTACAGATGAGGAACTGAGGCAAACAGAGCTAAGTGACTTGCCCAGGGTCATTCAGCTAGTGAATGTCTGAGACCAGATTTGAACACATGAAGATGGATCTTCCTGACTCCAGGCCTTGTACTTTATTCACTGTACTACCTAACTGCCTGTTCTTATGACTGTCAGGTTTAAATTTAATGTGCTTGCTCAGTGAACTTTATACACATACATACGCACTTATGTATAGCTGAAATAACTATACCACCATAACAAAGAGAGGATATTTCAATCTTAAACACACATATGTATATATTTTACATGTTTATAACATATGTGTATATATAGATATATGCTTTGATATTGCAGAATGAGTGAATATTATTAGCCAAAATCTGTTTTTGTCCAATGCCATTACTTTTTGTCAGAGCATGATTCCTAATCCAAATGTGCTCCACAGCCTTCTTTCCAACCTTTCTTTACCTTGCCACCCACACTAAGAAACCATGCTCTAAAGCAGTGGTGTCAAACTTATATAAGAAACAGGGACCATATAACCATACATAAGGATCCCTGAGAGCCACATATTGACTTAGAAAATCATGTATTAACATTATCTATGTTTTACTGTATTTTTATTTTGTTAAATATTTCCCAATTGTGTTTTAACCTGGTTCAGGCTGCACTCAGGAGTGTTATGGACTGTGAATCTGACAGCTTCGGTTAGGGGAATTTTTGCCCTGAGGCTTCACTCTCCTGATTGGTAGCCCAATGTACTCTGTCATATACCTGTTTGTTTTTCATACTTAAATATTTCCCTTGGTTTCTGTTTACATCATCTGCTCCCAAATTTCCCAATGGAGTATTTTGGTGACCCAATTTTCTCATATACCAGTTTGTTTTTTGTATTTAAATATTTTCTTTGGTTTCAATTTACATTACATTCAATATATTGGAGTCTCCCATATTTCTCTTTCAGAAAAGCCTCAGCTGTGCTTCATTTCACACTATCCTTTTTAGGCCACCATCTCTATAATTTATCACCTTAAGTATACACTTTCATTCTTGTTCCCTTCTGGTTCTAAAACCATGAACTACAATCAGACTCTACCATTCTTCCTGAATGAATTGTGTCAATCTACTTCTCTCCAACTTCATTTATAATCCCTGTAATATTCAAGACCAAAGTATTCCTTCCAGGCCACCAATCCCCTAGGTGTGTCATCTCTCCCATTAGAATGTAAGCCTTAAAAAAAAGTAAGCCTTTTAAAGACAAGGACTATCTTTGCTTTAGAATTTGTATTCCTAGCCTTACACAAGGCTTTCCACATTCTAAGTGCTTAATAAATACTCATTCATTCATTCATTCATTTGTACCGTTGAGTACTATCTGAAGCAGTGGCAGCTTCAGTTCTCTTAGTTGCATTATATGCATTTGTATTTTTTTCTCTTTCTTCTTATTCTTAATTTTTGCTTCATAGGGTCATAGATTTAGAGTTGGAAGGGACATCCAAAACCTTCATTTTACAGATAAGGAAACTGAAGTCCAGAAAAGTTAGTGATTCACTCCCAGTCACACAGATAGCAAATTTCAGGAAAAGAATTTTAATCCAGGACCTCCAATTCTAAAACCATTTCTCTTTCCACTGTACTTTTCCACAGCCTCTATTTTCTTATCCTAAGTTCCCTCTTCTCCTTCTGGAAATGGCAGCCAGTGGTTCTAATTGACTTTATTTAGACCTTCTGTTGGTATTTCTCGGTGGGGAAGAGGTTGTTGACCCCTCTCCCAGTGCAATTAATTAGTGTTTGAAGAGGAGGTATTACTCACAGGAACAGCCAACAGTTCAGTTGTTCCTACTAATGATTGTTGCTACTATCATTAACAGGAGAAACACAGGTGTTTCCATTTCATGTATCAAATCAGCAAACATTCATTAAAAACCTACTTTGGGCGAAGCACTCTACTAGACAATATGAGAGATACAAAGAAGGGTAAAGCCTTTTTCTAGGAGCTTACAATCTATTTGGATGCAATGATGACATAGGATATCATATGTCATGCTTTCACAAACCTAAAAACCCTATATAAATATTAGCTACAAAAAGAGAAGACATAGGAACATAGATTTAGAGCTGGAAGGGTTCCTGGAAGTCATCTAGTCCAGCCCTCTCATTTTACAGATGAGGAAACTGAAGTCTAGAGATATGACTTATATAGAGGTATATGAGTAGTAAGTATGTGGCAGAACAGGATTAAAATGCAGGTCTTCAGACTATAAATCTAGTGGTTTTTTCATTGTAAAATATATTATAAGGTAATAGCAATTAATTACTAAATAAATTGTATGTTATGGTATGATATGGTATAGTATAATATAGGATTAGACAGTAATTAAGTTCTGTAGGAAACTGGAGAAGATCACTTCAGGCTGAGGTGACAAGAAATGGTTTTTATAGAAGTGATAGATTTTGAGCTGGGTCTTCAACGATGGATAGGATTTGCAATATTCAAATTCCCTACTACATTCCAAACCAGATTAAAATGCAATTGGGAAATGCTTAGCAAAATAAATAAAAATATATTACAACATAGATAATATTAATTTGTGGTTTTCTGAGTAAATATGCAGCCAACAGAGATCCTATTTCTATTTGAGTTTGGCACTACCACTATAGGGTATAGAGGATCTCCCATGGATTGAGGTCAAATTCTGCCTCTGACATATATATTAGCTTTGTGATTGTAGGCAAATTATTTTTAAGCTTTCCATGTCCAGGTAACTCTCTAAGACTGAAAGTTACAGCAAAAATGCTGATCTCTGTCATGGAGAAAGTTTCCAAACTGGGAATTCATACATGGATAAGGCAAAAATGAAAACACAGAGGTACAAAAAAAGAAGGTATATTTTGGGAATGATGAGTAGACCACTTTTTAATGCGTGAGTATGAGGGAATAATAGGAGACAAGGATGAAAAAGTAGATTGAATCCAGATTATAGAGAATCTTCAAAACCAGGATAAGAAGTATGGATTTTTTCCTGTTGGAAAAATGGGCAACCAATGGAGATTTCGGAGAAAAGGAAATTATATGGTTAAGTATATTATGTGCTGCAATATTTACCAATTATCTATTTTTACAGAATTATTTAAGTATTTCTCTTGATTACAAAATGCTCCTTTGATCATCAAAATGACAGAAATCAAGTTGGAAGAGTTTATAAATGTCAATATTATTCAAATAACATGACTAGGAATAGTTGACTAGGTGTTCATAAATAACTATGTACTCAAGGTATTTAAATTCTTTAGTAGTAAAGAGGTAAGATCCATGTGGTTTGTCAAATGCATTTTATTGAATCTAAACTAGAAAGATTAGATGTGATTTTAGGTTAATAGCAAAAAGTTACATTTTTTGCTATGTCAACTAATTAACGAACATTGCCTCTTTCTCCAGCTATTCATAAGTTCAGGAAGTTCAATGGGTTCCTGACATTGTAATAAAGGCATAGTGGATATGTCAGTTTATTTGTAATTATATATTTGTCTCCGCAGAAACAAAAATTCTGATTAAAAAATTCTAAGTTATTCCTACATCTGCTACTGTTATATCTTCACATTTCATCAAGTTTTCTATAACAGCAATCACATAACAGTGACTCTTTCATATCCTGAAGGCTTTACATAAATACCTTTTAAATTTGCTAATATAAAATGCAAGTAAGTTTTTTCATTTCCCATTTTTAGAATGTTCTGACTGATTTCTTAAAAACAAAAAGCCTGCTGTCCCTCATTTTTATATCCATAAACTTTGAGAGCTTGTAAACAGGCACATCTTGCTAAAAGTTTGATGTACTTCTTTGAGGCTTTTCAGTACTGAATAAAGTACATTCTTTAAATGGCAACTTAAGCAAGTCTGCAGACTGACAAACTGAAGATATGAACAAAGGAAACTGCTGTGCTTTGGAAAAGGGATTTATTTGACCAGTATGGATATGGACCCAAAAGGGTGATAATAAACTGAATTTGATGAATGTCTTCAGATTTCTTTGAAGCTGTATAACAAATTTGGAGTGGAATACATCTTAACTTATTGGTGCAAATCAGTGCACCACCATTGAGAGTTGATTCTTTCCCTTAAACTCCCCACTCCCACTTCCCACCTGCTTATAACTTATCCCAAGAGTATTTGTAGCAGCAATTTTGTTGTATCAAAGAAGAAAGACTAGGGAGCAAAATGGATGCCCATCAGTTGGGAAAATGGTTAAACAAATGCAGTGGAAAATTATTATACCATAAGAAATGGTGGTTATGAAAGATTCATAGTCAAAAACAGAAAGGTTTTTATGAACTGATGCAGAGTGAAATAAGTAGCATCAGGAGAACAGGACAACAATAATGCAAAACATCTCTGAAAGACTTCAGACCTTTGACCAAAACAGCGACAAATTGTGACTTCAGAAGACTGATGATAAAGCTTGTTACCTGATTCTTAGCAGAAAAATAATGGAGTTGCAGTTCAAAATGAGATATGCAATTTTAGAATTGACTGATTTGTTGATTTTTGTTACTAAGGAGGGATTCAGTGGAGGGGTGTGTGTGTGTGATATTTAATGAATAATGACATAAATGAAAAGAGCATCAAATAAAATATTTTAAAAATATACAGAAGAAGAAATAATTTCTGAAGGGGGCACAAAGATGGCACTTTAATTTTTACCTTTTAAAATATAATATATGCTTGGAAAAATATTTGTAACAATTTCAGTTTATTGTATGATCATCATTCATATTCTTCACATGTTGATATGTTCGTGTTTGCTAGTGATTTTGACATTCATAATGAGAATGAACAACTTTTTTTTCCCCTTAAAGGCAACAGGATGGACTGGGCAAAGCAATGGACTTTCAACCGGAAAAGACCTCAGATTTTATCTCTGATATTTGGTAGTGGGTGACCATGTCACCATGATGGTCACTTATCCTCTCAGAGACTATTTCCTCATCTGCAAAATGAGTATGGTGAGACCTGTAGCATTATATTAGTGAGGGGCAGAAGCATAGTGCATAAAGGGATAGTTTTGGAGTTAGAAAACCTGGATACTAGATCTGCTTCTGACATATACTAGCTGTGTGACCATGGGTAGATCATTTAACCCTTCCACTCAACATTTAAGATTATACATTTTTCAGTTACCCATCTTAATAGTGAAGGAAGTGATGCCAGAGGTTCTCTACACATATACAATTACATATCAGGACACTAAACAAACTCACCAAATCCTTTAGTAACTATCTTAAGTACTTGTAACAATCACAGGAGATGATTATAAAATGCTTTGCAAAACATATGTCAACTATTATTGCCTGAGAATTACCTGGACTTTCAAATTCAGCGGTCACATTTCAGCATACAATCTAATTAAAGGAGACACTTCACACAATTACACTTGGGGTAGTATTTTCAGTTCAGGCAGCTAGGTGTCTCAGTGGATAGAGCACTGGGCCTACAATAAGGATGACCTTAATTCAAATGTGGCCTCAGACTTTAGCTAGGTGACCCTGGGCAAATCATCAACCTTTGTTTGCCTTAATCCACTGGAGAAAGTATTGGCAGACCATTACAATATCTTTGCCAAATACACACACACACACACACACACACACACACACAAGCAAAACAAAAACAAACAAACAAACAAAATCATGGACAATATGGTCCACAGGATTATAAAGAGTCAAACACAACTGAATGATTGAACAACAAACAAGTATTTTCAAATTACCAATATGTATCATACCATTTCTAATCCAAGAAGCTTTTATAAAGTGCCTATGTGCAAGACATTATGTTAGGTTCTTTGTATGCTGTGTAAGGTAAAATGGAAAAAAAAAATTCCTCCCCACATAAACCAAAGTGAGAATGTAATTACAGGCCTCAACTTTTATACCATTCTAATCATTGTACATAAAGAAAATGAGCAGCAGTAGAGTTTCCAGTCCATTATAGGTAACATTTCCCAAAGAATATTAGTACTAGTACTGAGACTTGTCAGAAATTGTCTGTTACAAGCTCCAATGTTATCAAACCATCTTTCAACAGAATTGGACAAAAACAAAAATACTGTATTCTACTTTTAAAATCAACATCTTCTTTCTTAGGTATGGGCATTTTAAAATGGGATAACTACTTAAAAAAGACGATAGCATACATATTTTCTCAAGTTTCACTGAAAACAACAGAGCAGGTGAGCCCCTAACTGGGACAATGAGAGTAAATAGAAAGTGACAATTTTAACAAAGCTGTATTAGGCACATGTAATTATTTTACTATAGATTTGTTTTCCACCCCCCTCTGGTGGCCAATTGAAGATTAACACCTTTGCCTTAAAGGGTGATCTTCAATGTACTTTTAAAAGATTCCCAATTAAGAAGGAGCTTACTTAACTTGTATTTCCAGAAGGACTTAATTTTTTTTCCCTAAAAACTAATAAGGAAAAAAAATACACTATACATCTTCTCTGCAATATACAAAATTAACCTGTAGCCTCCTTTGAGGAGGTTGAGCTAGAGGGTCTCTAAGGTCTCTTTTAGCTCTAACATTCCATACTGAACACATATTTCAGCCTCTCAATATAAATAGGATTTAATTTTAAATAGGACAAAAATGCAAATACCTCATCCTGCCTCACAACTAACTGAGATAACTTAAAAAAAAACCCTCTATAATAAGATTGTTTTAATTACATAACAAAACTTATTTGGAATTGTTAATGGATTTATTTCCACAGAGTTTTAGTAAATTAAGATAAAGTACTGTGAAACTGAAATCCATTCACCTTTGAATGTGAATGTATCTCTTCATCCAGCTACAGGGATTGTTTGTTTAGTGTGTTGATTTGCAATTTTATCAGGATAAGAAACTCCTGGTGTGACTGCCTTCACCTATTAAGATGGGCAGCTTCAAATTCAGTAAAGTAAGAAATTTAACAAAAAATACTATTTACAAAAGTGAAATGCCTATTATCAGTAATACAAACTGTTAGCATTTCTGTATACTAGCCCATGTTCTATCTTTCCCTTCCTTCTTGCAAAGCAGGGTTTCCCAATCTGGAGTTAGATTCCAAAGGGGTCCATGAATAGATTTCAGAGTATCCATGAACTTGGATAGGCAAACAACAACAACAATTTATTTTTACTAGTTTCCAACTAAAATCTAGCATTTCTTTCAATTATAGACCAAAACAAAACAAAATAAAATTTATTCTAAGAAGAAATCTGAGTCTGATCTCACCACACTGCCAAAGGGTCCATAACACACAAAAAGGTTAAGAACCTCTGCTATAAAGTGTCCCTTGTATCTATTTCTCTGAAATGATATACATATATGTTTTTCATTAAAAAATAAAACAACAAGAAACAAACTGCCAAACCACTCCAACAACATGGGAGAAAAAATAATAATGAAAACCAAAACTAGCTTTGCTGAATACAGGTTAAAAAAGGGGGGGGGGGGAGCCTAGGGGGAGATAGGCCCAGGAATTCTGGGAAATAAAGAAAGTACAGCTTCTTCTGAAGGAATTGTATGTTAATTCCTCTGAAGTGATGACTCCTTTCATCCGGTCTCTTATCCTGAGTTATCTGAATGTCTATTAATCAAGATTTGTTTTGCTATACAAATTTAGCCCCGCAGTTTTCTGGGGAAATATGAAATAAATCAATTAAAATTAATAGTTGTGCAATTTTGGGTTCTCTTCACATTTATAAAAAGGCCACTGTGTAATCAGCCTTCAGAAAACTATCAGTTATATTAGATTTGCCATCATCTCAATCCCATTTTTCTTGTACCTTTTTTCTCATCCTACATATGGTTCTATCAGAAAAATGTTAAGGCAAAGAAAGGAAGGAAAGTAGACATAAAACCTCAGAGCTTCTTGAGTGCACATTTCTTAAGCCTTCCATTCATTATTCATATCATTAGAGTTTGAGGGCATATATAGCATTCTCTTAGATGTGTCCTCTGAGAAGTGCACTCAGTCTAAGCCTCAGAGGGTGTCTTGCAGCAGGGGCAAAGAGGGAAGCTGATGAAGTTGGCAAACACGCTCCGCCAGATTTCTTTCTACAATCAATAATATTCCCGTGGGTCCTTAGTTCCACTGAAATCCAGTTCTGGGTTTTACCAACTCATCCCTAGCATTTTGAACAAGAAATACTCATTGGAAAAAAAAAATAATCAGTCTCAATCTTGCTCTTTTTATTTTAGAAAAATTTTCTCTGAAATAGAAAGTGAGAATTATCTTTCAATCAGGTTTGTTTTGTGAAATTCAGTTCACATCATCTTCATTCACTCACTGTAGGTGTGAGAAAGAACTTTCTTAGTGTGGGGACTTGGTAGAAATTAAATAATAAATACAACAGCAGCATGTGCCTTAATTTCATCTCAGTTAATAACCTGCTTAACTTCAAAAATGACTACGCAGGCAAAGTGAATTGGAAAACCAACCAATTATCTGGAAAATTTTATCTATGTAGAGAACATAGAGAATTTTGAATGAAAAGTCTGTACCCATCCATTTCCCTGCCCCTCAACCCATAATTCCTCTGAACAATCTAATTTGTTCATTCACTTTGTACTTAAACACTTAAAAAAGAAGAGAAAAGAAACTAAGCAGACTAACATTGCCCTAGGAGTTATTACCTCTCCAATTTTTTTTTTAAATTTTCCTGGAGCACATTGAAAGCAGTTTCACAATATCCAAGGGAAATATATCCCATTTGCACTATGAATATACTAATTGAAGTTAACTTAAATGTAGCAATGACTTTATTTAATCAGAAGCCATTGGTGGACTGGTTTGGGATATGTTGTTTCCAAATAAATGGTAGAATGTCAGTCATATTTCAAAACTAGATATAGGTTATATTCATGAAACATTGACAGCTATTCAAATTCAAGCCATTGGAATAAAAACAGAACCATAAATGGAGAATTTTAAATTAAGAACTGGAAAACAATCTTTTCATGTTACAGATGAGGGAACTGAGGCCCATACTTCTAGCTGTGTAGTAAGAAAATTGCAGAGCTGGGACTTGGAGCCAAGCGCTCTGAATCCCAGTCCAGTAGCCTTTCCTCTGTACCACATTGAGTACTTAGGAATGACTAGATTGACAGTATAATTCATGCCTGTGTTGTGAGATATTAATGCCTGGGCATTATATGATAAATGACTATTTTAGAATATACTTCTAATAATAAAAAACATGGCACAATAGAGAGTAGAGTTGACCTTGAAGTTAAGGAAGCTAGGGTTCAGGACCTACCTCTCATGCATTCTAGCTGTGTGGCCCTATGTAAGTCACTAGATTTCTTAGTGCTGTAAATAACTTTCTAAGACTATAAGTTGTAGGGAAGGTCCAAAATATCCATTAACTGGTAAGAGAGTTTCCTTATTGGGAGTTCCTTATACCAATGAAATCATAGGTCCAGTCCCTATACTATGCTTACTAAATGATATTTTAGATACATGACCCAAGAGGCAATGAAATTTATCCACATGATCAAAGATAGTAAAATATGTCAGTTTGGTAGGTTGTAGATTGTTACTGGCCCTTAAATAGTTTAGACCAGGAGTTCTCAAATGTTTTGATCTCAGGGCCTCTTTAAAATTAGTAAGTACCCCCAAAAGCTTTTGTTTATATATATTATATCCATCAATATATAGTGGACTAGAAATGAAAATATCTTAGTATTATTATGAAAATAATTTTGACCATGTAGACCCCCTGAAGATGGTCACTGCTTTAGCTGTTGGGATATCAGATATATAACATCTGGGAAAGAAAAAGCTGAGAAATATACTTTTATTGGACAGAAGTGATTGAGCAAATGAACATCTCAAGAAAAGTCTAAATGGCTCTATAAGGGACAATCAGCAATTATCATTTAGCCATTGACAGCAGTCACTTCAAAAATCACCAAAATTAAATGATTAAAGTACCAAAACATGTTCCTGCTAAAGCAAATCTTTCCTATAACTCCCCAGAATTAATTATAAAATTCTCTTTTCTTTTAATCTTGAAAGCATGAAAACATAGGATCATTTGTTTTGTGATGCTTTCTGTAAAGACACATTTGACCAAAGTTGACAAAAGGGCATATTTTAACCATCTCCCCCTTATCTTCACTATTTTGGATCAACTTAGGTAGAATCCTATATTTTTTTGGATTTTCATAATTTTATTGTTTTACAGGCTTTTATATAAATAAAAATGTTTCAGAATGTAGAAACATATCCAAGGCTTGTTTGAACTCACTGAAAACAAAACCAGAAAGGGATCTCCACAATCCAAGGAATGCTAACTCCATCCTAACCACTGTTTTAAAGTTGACTGCAGACTTAATTGTTATTATTAGTAATCATAGTAATGATAATAGCTAACATTTATATTTATATAGCACTTAAAGCTTTGCAAAACAGTTCGCAAGTATTATATCATTTTTATCATATATTTTTTTTTATTCTCAAATCAACTATGGGACATAGTTGCTATCATTATGATAATTTTACAGATGAGGAAACTGAGGCAGATTTAAACAACCTGTCCAAGGCCACACAACTAGTACATGGGGTTGGATTTGAACTCAGATGTTTCTGATTTCAGAACCAGCGCTCAATCTACTGAGCAGCCTATTTGCCTTAATAATGTTCAAATTGGCAAGATGAAAGAAAATAGCAACTGTTTAAAGATACATAGAATCTTTCTGAAATCTGCTTGATACCACTTTGATTTGGGAAGGAGTGATTATAGTACATTTCATAAGCAGAAGAGGATTGTCTGATCACAACACCAGCACAGTAAGTTACTACTTCTGTTTTTTTTTCATTCCCCATCTTCACTTAGAAGTGATCCCATACAAATCATCATTAATATCTTTCCTCACTATTTCAATAGCATATTTAAGATCATAAATTCAGAAATGAAAGGAACATTGGAGACAATCTAGTCTAACCCCTTCAATTCAATTCAATTCTACAAGCATTTAAATGCCTACTACATGTAAAGCACCTTGCTGGGTATTTGAAATACCAAGGCATACGCAAAACAATCTTTGATCTTTACATCCTGTTGGGGAGATACAACATTGGTGCTGGGATTGAAGGGAGCTTTTCAGAAGAACCAGACAAGCTAGGCAATGATGGAAGCAAGATTCCATTTTTTATTTGACACATTTAAAAGAAGGTCATATGGCTTAAATGGAGACATCAAAGGGAACACAGAAGAGGAAGCAGGTCAATAAGGAAAATACACTAGTGTGGCATTCTCCACCATCCTCAACTGAGTAGCTAATATCTCCAAACTAGGGCAGCCTGACAATCTCAACACCACAGTCTAGACTGACTTCTCAAAGCCTAGACTTTTTCCAGGGAACTTTGGATAGAATGGTCTTTGGACTTTCAAAGAATAGAGGAACAGTTGAAAAGTAGGCTGAGAGAAGTTATATAGCTTATTCAAGGTCACACAGGTTATAAATGGCAGAACCAGAATCTCTCTAATAATAAATTCATCACTTTCTCCCATGCACATGAAGACCTTGTCCTTTCATAACTAAATACTGTTGAACATATCAGGATTATATGTATTCTTATAGGCAGCCTCCCTCTTGCTTCCAAAGTATATGGAGAGAGAAAAAAAGAATGCTAGTTAATTTAAAACAAACAATTTCAAAAGCATGTAGATGACTACATGCTAAGCACATTGCAGGGGATGAGCTATTTCAGCAGCACTTTGGGTAACCTAATGTACTTGTTCCGGTGATGGTAGGCATTGTAGCCTTCCTTTTTCTCTTAACAGGCAGAGTGTTTCTTTGTGCTAACAGTGAAGATGTACATGATCTTGAACAGGGCATGACTTGGAATATGGTATGAATAGAATATGGAAGAATCAGTTACATCACAGGTATTCCAATTCTCCATGTCATACATCTGTGACAACTAACAGCAAAGTTCTCAGGGGGCTGTACTTGTGTGAGGGCATTTCCAAAGAAAGAAGTCAAGGGACAAAGTCAGCTAATTATTTTCAAAATATGCTTAATGTAGGCTTTTCTGGAAAAAATTCTCCATCATACTTTAATATATACTGTTAAATTCATAGCATTGTCTTTTTTAGTTTTGAAAAATTAACACATTAGATGATTCAATAAAATTTTTGAATTTTTACTTACCCATCAATTAGACATTTAAATCTTAGTCTGTGTGGTTTTCCCAATTAGAATAGAATTTAGAATCTTTCGAATAACAAGTCCTTCTACTTCTATAACTTAAAATGAAACCATCTATTGAAAAGTAGCTTAATATAATGATACTTCTGAGCTAAGACCACTAATTTCCAGTTACAGTTTAATATAAAATGATGTAATTTGGTGGCACTATAGAATGGAATCCTATAAAACACATCTCTATTGAGTTATGAAATATAGGTATATTTATGATTCACCATATTTGATAATTTTCTCCTTATCAATCATATTTGAGATTTTTATGCTCATTTCTTGGCTAGATGAAAATAAAATTGTATTGCATTAGTTCTTTCCTTTTCCCTTCCCTTTCCCTAAAATTTTAACTTACAGGTTATTTTCACAACAGATGATTTCTAATTTTACTGCAATTGACATAAACCGAGCAAGGCAGATTACTTGTTATTTAAATTTTTTTCAGGAAATTTAATTGTTCCAGCTCCTAACCTTGGATTGTCCAGTAAATCAGTTCAATATGTACAAAAAGAAATTTTACTGGCATCTTTCTCAACCTTCCTGTAACCAATTTCCTGTCCTCAACACACACACACACACACACACACACACACACACACACACACACACACCCCCTCACATAAGAAAAACAAATCCCTCACCTTCAAAAACCAAACTTACCTACTATGAAGGAGAAATAATCAGAAAATACTGGCTCAGGCAATAGACAGCCAAGAGAAATTCCTGAAGTCCTGGAGCCCAGGGACTGAGCAGCAAGTTCAAATGGATCCCAAGGTAAAAGTGATGGAGTTGTCCTATGAGATGAGACTATCAAAAAATCTGCATTGACTACTCTGCTGCTGGAGCTTCCCCTTTGTTCTAAGCACAATGCTAATGCTAAAATTATAGTTTGCTTCTGCTTGCACAGTGAACACTGATGTAGTCTGACACACAGCTTCTACCCTGACTATCTGACTATCCTGAGAGGAAGAGAAGCCACAAGATTGCATCTGTGCCCCTCTTATATAAATCTACCACAAAAAAATAAGCCAGACCAGATGTGTGAATCTGAGAGGTGGAAAACAGTGGTCATGTTAATGTTATTTGACCTCATTTGAAAAATACATTAGAGTACCAGGAAAACATAAAGTGATTCTCCCTCCTCCCTTTCCTAGGTAGGTCAGGGGTGTTAATGCATGTATTTCAATTGTTATTCCTTGATGACAAGAAAAATTTTGCTGCTACATATAATCTTTAATGATACACACAGGAGAGAAATTCTCTGGGTCAGTGAAAGATAGGTAAATCAAGGTATAATGGGTTGAAACTATGTTAAAAAATTAGGTCCAATAACAGGAAAAAAGCTCAATAGAATAATTTTTGAAGTTATAGAAGAAGTCGCCTAAGTATAAGAGTGAATAAATTCTTTTTAATGTTGCTCTCCAAGGTTCTGGACAGGGATACAGAATTAAGAACTAATTGTAAATACCTCTACTTCTGTTTATCAGCCTCCCCCTCATAATCTTTATGCAATATATTTCATTATTTTTTTCATTTTCCTCTAATTGGAAAGGCTATTATTTCCTATTTTCTAATTGAGGAAACTGAGTAACAATCAACTCAGTGTAATGGAAAACACCTGACTTGGAGCCAGAAGGAATTTCCAAATTCTGACTCCTATGTGCCCCAGTTGTATGATTTTGGATAAGTTTTTTTAAACCTTTATGAGCCTCAACTTCCTTATCTTTAAAATGGGGATTATATCAACAATATCTATCTCACATAGTTGTGAAGAAAATGAATGGTTTGTGAATTCTTATGTTTATTTCTTTTAGGAGAGTTACGATTTAATAAACCATGGGGCTGTGGGGGGAAAAAAGCACATAAGGGTTGGACGACCTTTTCCACAGAAGACCTGGATTTACCAATTATTAGCTGCATTAACTTTGGCATTCCACTTAAGCATTGTAAATCCCAGTTTTTTCACCTATAAAGTGGGATTAATACTTCAACTATCTACCTCACAGTGTAGTTGTCATTACCAAATGGCATAACATGAAAGTTCCTGATAAACCTTACATATAAATGCAACTTATTTGATTCCAAGAGTCCTTGGCAACTTATTAACATACATTGAGCAATATAGTTCAAATATCAGAACCCATCTGTAGCAAAAAAAAAGTTTTTTGCATTGTCTGTATCCCAGTATTAATAACAGTCCCATGCACATAGTAGGTACTTAAGTACATTGAATCAAAAGTGCTTGTTTTTGTAGTGTCATATTTATATCATTTAGTTACTTGTAGAAACTTCATAACATCCAACACCATCTAAAAATCAAATTGAGATGCCTTATGATGCAATGACATCTCTGGCACTGGAGAGGTTCATGACTGTGGGGAATATCTTAGAAAGAATTGTGTTTATGGAAGGGAATGAATTAGATGATCTCCAAGAATTCCTCTAATTTGAATATTTGATTATTTTGTACCTTTTCCTGTATTTTTCCAGTCAAATTAGTGAATTTCCCCTAGGAGAAATATAAACATAAATAAAACAGTTCATACTCTCACATATACCCTCCTTTAATCACTCTCATCCAAATTAATTTATATGTTGTACACAGTTGAAGCTTAATACACATTTCCTTTTCCTCCTGGAGAAGGAAAACAGAAGATTATACCCTCTAGGATTGGCATTTAAGAAAAAAAAATATTAAAACCAATATGGAAAGGAAAGTACCTAAGAAATCCTTTATTTTCAAGAAAAATTTTAAAACCAGCATGGAAAGGAAAGTACTTAGAGACCTTGTGTTTAATATTGAATTCCAGTGCTAAAGTAGTTATGACTCTAGATATAACAAGTGATAATTTTCAAAAAGTGTTGTAAAATACTTATTTTTCATATTCTTTCTTCTTTTGCTTCTCTTTATAGATGTGGTCTTTGATTCTCCAATATACACCTAAGTAGAGATATCCCCCCTCCTAAAATGTAAATTCTGTGAGGTCAGGGATTGACATTTAAATTATGGAGCTTTCCCAGTGCCTGGTTCAGGAGGTAATAGGTGTGGAATTGAATAAGATATTGAATAAAATGTAGAAAAGAGATAGGAATCATCAAATACATTAACAAATATAACCCTTTTGTCCCCATATGTGTATGTTTGCATACCCTTCAGTATATTTGAGAATTCATATGTTCTTTTATAAAAAAATCTCAAGGAGTAACACATACCCATTTCATGTACAAACTTCTGAAGATGTAGTAGCTCTACCCATTCTATAGTGAACAAAGCCAATAAAACTCTCTCAATATCAATCATGTACATATTCTGCTGGTTCCTAAGCAATGGCATATAAAACTTTTAAACATGAAAACAGAGTTGGTTCATTGCTTTCAAAATTCTGTTGATTATTTTCCAAATAATAGGTTTAGATTCTTCTATTTCCTACCAAATTTCTAACATCTATTTTTCCAAGACTTTCTTTTGATGAACTTCAGGTTTAAGAATTAATTACAAATAACTATATCGATCAATTTTAATCTTTACAAAGGATATATCAAGTAATATAAAGTATAAATCAAATAAAATATAATCCAGAAGCTAGTTCAAGGTCTTCTTGCTAAAATTAAACTGTTTTTGAATTTTTAAGAAAAAAAAATTTTCGACTCCATTTTGTTCTAAAAAATTATGTTTTAACTTCCCCCAATTCATAATTTTATAATCTTTAGCCTGTGTCAATTTTTAAAAATGCTAATATGGAAATAAGAAATTAAGTTATTATCTTTGGCTTAGACTTTTAAAACTGAATATTATCTGTAGGAAATTTTACATGTGGGTGGAGAGAAGGCTTCTCTCCACTTTTTAAATCTATAATCCTAAAAAAAATAAAATAAAAAAATTTAAAACGCAAAAAAAAACCCCACTATAATCCTATGATGTGAAGGGAGGGAAGTATTCACTGTCTTTTGAATGTTCTATGGGAATTAATTCATAATTTAACAAACACTGACAGTACTATGTGCACAATATACTGCACTACTTCCAGGGAAAATACAAATATAAATAAGGTACAGTTCTTCCCCACAAAAATACCTTCCTTTTCCCTCTCCACTTATCCAAATCCTATTCATCTATATACGATTGGCTCAAATATTATCTCCTCCATGAAGCTTTGTCCTTTCCATCCTTGTGGCTTCTCACAATGCTTATAATGTTTTTTTTAACCACTCATTTGACAATTAATTGTATTTTATTTCTTATTGTTGAGACAGCTAGTAGTGCAGTGGATAAAGCACTGAACTTAGAGTCAGGGATACTTGAGTTCAAATCCAACTTTAGATACTTACTAGCTATGTGACCCTTTAGCAAATCACATCATCTCTGTCTGCTTTAGTTACCTCATCTGTTAAATGGGAATAATAATAGCATATACCTTCCAGGATTTTTATGAGAATCAAATGAGATAACACTTTTAAAGCACTTTGCAAAGTTTAAGGTACTAGGTAAATGTGCTGCTAGTTATTATTATTGTTGTTGTTATTAAAAATGCTAGTTACAGGGCATCTAGGTAGCGCAGTGAAGAGAGCACTGGCTCTGGAGTCAGGACGACCTGAGTTCAAACCTGGCCTCAGACACTTAACACAAAAACTAGTCGTGTGACCTTGGGCAAGTCACAACACCAATTGCCCTCCAAAATAGGGTAGTTATTATAAATGCTAGTTATTATTATTATTATTGTTATTTAACATTTCATCTTTGTGTTTCATGTCTTTTTGTTAGGTTGTAAGATTTTTGTGGGCAGGGATAATACCTCTATTTCTTTGTATCTCTTATAGAACTGAATGTGATAAGATGAGATTCCATAAGGATAAATGTCTTTAAAAAAGGCTTACAATTGGAGAGAAATATAAATTACAGAAGTACATGATGGAGGAAGTGTGGCAAGATAGTGGCAGGCCTAAAAAGGATTTTGGAGTTTTAGTAGACTAAATGTCAGTAATTTAACCATGTGATAGAGTAGCCAAAAAAGTTAAGGAGATACTAGGTTATACTAAGAGAGGCACTGAGCTCAGGACTTGAGAGGTAATGGTCCTATTGTTAATGCCTTGGTTAAACAACATCTGGAATGCTGTGCTAAATTCTGGATACCACATTTTAGGAAGGACATTGATAAGTTGGAGAATATCCAGATCAGGGTAAAGAAGATGGTAAAAATTTTGAGATCATTTAACAGGATATTGGTAGAAGGAATTGGGGCTATTTAACATGGAAAAGAGATTTACCATAGAAGGAGCATTATATCTTTCATCAAATATGTAAAGGTAGGTATAATTGGAAGAGGGTTTAGACTTTTCCTGCTTAGATGGCAGAGGAAAGAACCAGGAGCAATGGGTCAAATTTGGGAAGAGTCATTTTTGGCTTGATGGAAAAAAAATGCCTAACACAGCCATCCAGAAATGGAATAAGGTTATTTTTTTTTATAAGAGAGTGGGTTTCTTCCCCATCGATACATCGGGGGTCATCAAGCAAAACTAGGTGACAACTTGTCATACATAATGTAGAGAGGAATCTTGTTTGAGTATGAACTGGATTAAATTGCTGCCTTTCTAACTCAGCTCCTTTTTTTTTCTATTTTGCAAAGCATATGCACAAAATGTTCAATAAATATTTGCATAATTATTCTATGAATGAAAAGAAAAGCAGCACATATATTTTAGGATTACAGCTTTAAGACAGAAGAGACCTTAGAATTATTTAGTTTAACTGCTCAATTTTACAAATGAGGAAACTGAGGCTCACAGAAATAAGATGACTTATATAAGGTGCTATTTGTAGTAAATATCAAATCCAGGAATTGAATTTAGGTTCTTGGGTTTCAAGTCCAGTGTCCTTCCTACTATAACATACTGCCTCTAGTTAATAATATCAACATTAAGCAATTATTAGGAATTTGATCATTTTTCCTGTGACTTGAAATAATACTTAGAATTTTTATTCTCTATAAAGAAAAATAAGCATAAAGGAATATCCAGTCAAATGATATCAAAATTTATGTTGTAAAACACACTGTCTTATAGAAAAACAGCATAATGGCCCTTTAAAGACATTTGTCACTGTGATAAAGGCATTTAACTGCCATTTAGTTTAATGATTCATACTTAGACTATCACTCTACACCTTTTAAAGTTAAATTGGTGTCTCTTAATGGTGTGAAATTGATGAAATTATAAATTGAGATTCCCTGTACACAGAATAAATTGAGGAAGAAGAAAGGTGGCTAATTTTTCCTTCCACCTCATTCTTCATTTATGCAACAAAGGGCTTTAGCCATGCCTTGGGGAAAAATATTCATTGGTACTAGATTGATAGTAGGGTGATGTCAAAGTTCTAGTAACTGCTTCAGGTCTACTAACCCAAGAGAGATTAGAAGCTTTCCTCTGAGGATTTAGACATATGCATTGTCTAGTAAATGTGTATTTTGTCCAATATCTCCCAAGATTTTATGGGTTTCCTATTATATGTATGTATGTATGTGTGTGTGTATGTGTGTGTGTACAATTGTTATCTTCCCCCTCCTCCATTCTTTTTTGAATACTCATGTATCCATCTATTTTCTTTAGACACATATTAGAAGTGAAGGAATACTTTGTGAGGTGACGGAGATAAGGAACATAAATAGCTACATTTTAAAATATGTATTTATTTATCATCTGGACAAAATGATTTTTGGTTGTTGTCCTTTGTGCTCAGAGAGGACCAAAATGACATCACTATGTTGAGGTCAAGGTACAGTGTATCTGACTGTGACTAATCAAACCGGTACAAGCTTGGATGGCTGTACCACAGGTTGGACACAAATAGTCCATTTGAACATCTGGAGTGAAGATGTCTTCTAAATTTGTGCATCTCACATTTCTTTAAGTTATTGCAGTTCTGCTTTCCTCATAAAGCACAGTGCCTTTTTTTTTGCTTTATTTAGGGGGGGAAAGCAGGGAAATTGGGGTTAAGTGACTTGCCCAAGGTTACACAGCTAGTAAGTGTTAAGTGTCTGAGGCCAGATTTGAACTCAGGTTCTCCTGACTCCAGAGCCAGTTCACTGCACCACCTAGCTGCCCCTATCATGCCTTTTTTGATGCAGGCACATCATTCTGGGCAGTCTTGTGCCAATGTCTCCCATGACTCCCATTTGATTACAGAGTTCTTCAGGGAGACCTTGAGGGTGTCCTTGTATTACTTTTTCTGACCTATGAAGGAGTACTTGCTTGAGTGAGTTCTCCCTAAAACAGTCTTTTAGGCAAACCTATGTTTGGCATTTGAACAATGTGGCCAGTCCATCCAAATGGTGTTCTCTCCAGTAGAGTTTGATTGCTTGGAGGTTCAGCTTGAGAAAGGACCTCATGGTTTAGTACCTTATCTTGCCAGGTAATCTTCAGAATCTTCCTAAGATAATTCAGATGGGAGCAATTCAGTTTCCTGGCAGTGGTGTTGGTATATTGTCCAGGTTTCACAGGCATACAACAATGAGGTCAGCACAACAGCTCTGTAGAACTTCAGTGTGTGGTAGGCCTTCTAATATCTCTTTTCTCCCACACTTTTCTTTCAGAGCCTTCCTAACACTGAGCTGGCTCTAGGTATGTGTGTGCCAATCTCATCATCAATGTGTACATCCTTGGACAGTATACTTCTAAGGTAAGTGAACTTATCAACAGCATTAAAAATTTCTCTGTTTTCTGTAACTGATAGTTACATGTGTGGATGGTATGGTGCTGGCTAGTGGACAACCTCAATTTTCTTGGTGTTATCAGGTCACAATTAGCACAAGCAGCAAACAATCAATCCATAGTCTGTGTTATATTAGCCTCAGAGGTTTCATTGAGAACAAAATTATTTGTGAGCAAAAAGTCACACATCAACTCTTTTTCCAATTTAGTCTAGGCTTATAGTCTTTTAAAGTTAAATAATTTACCATCAATGCAGTAGCTGATATTGATGCTATTTTTGTCCTTGTTGAAGGCATCTGACTTCACTTAAAACATTCTAAAAAGCATGGGAGCAGGCACATAGCCCTTCTTCACTCCATTGGTGACTGGGAAAGTACAAGAGTACCATCCATTAACCAGAGTCTGTGAAAGCATGCTGTCATGAAACTGATGTACAATACTCATGAACTTCTCAAGGCAACTACATTTTTGCCATCATCTTCCACAAGCCCTCATGACTGATAGCATCAAAGGCCTTGGTCAGATAGATAAATGTTGTATACAGATCTCTGTTCTGCTCCTGATATTTCTCTTGGAGTTGTTGGGCTGCAAACACTTTATTGGCCATACCTTGGCTCTTTCTAAAGTCACCCTGGCTCTTGGGTAAATGACCATCTTTCAGGTGAGAGACTCTGGAGAGAGGAGAGACTCCTCTATTTAGGAGGACTCTGGCAAGAATCTTGCCAGCAATAATTAAGATAGAGGACCCTTCTACCCCCTCTCCCCGAATTGTGGAAAGATATCCTATTTTCCTTTTCCTTTTTCCTTTCAACAAACATATTGCCTGAGAAAATCGATATCTAAGGTGAAGTTAGGCTTTTTTCCCCACACCTGTGATTTTATTTGTTCTTTATGGGCAAGCACACACATTTGAGAAACTGGAAATATCATTTAAGAAACTGAGATGAGAAAGGCAGTTGGATTCCAAATACACACAAGCATGCATAGAGTATAATATGATGAATTCCTATTGGCCTTTCTTTAAGTAGTAGATAGAGCACTGGACCTGGAGTTAAAAAGAACTGAGTTCAAATTTAACCTTAGACATTTACCATGTGGCTCTGGGCAAAATCACTTAAGTTCTGTTTGCCTCAGTTTCTTCAACTATAAAATGAAGATAATAATAGCACTTACTTTGAAGGATTGTCGTGAGGATCAAATGAGATAATACTTATTAAAATCTTAGTACAGTGATTGGTATGTAATAAGTATTGTATAAATGCTTATTATCTTCCCATTTCCTTTCTCCTCCTCTGGAGGACAAATCTGGCCCAGTTAGTATGCATCTGCACTCAAATACAGACAAAATAAATTCTGGAGGCAAGAATTAAGGATCACTGTAAAATATATCTATCTGTAATTTTATGAGATTGGTCTACATATATATTTATGGTAGCCTTGATGAAAACATTAGAATGGAACATATAGATTAGCAGACCATTCTCTACAAATTGTGATGATTCTTGACACAATGACTGAAAGATATAGAGAATATAGGATCCAACTGCTGGTTAATTATTTAAAAAAAACATTTGACTTGTAGCTCTTTAAAGACTCTCCTCCCAAAAAGTGTCATCCTTGTAAATATTAAAATTGTTGATAAATACAGCAATAATTCTTTTCATTGGTCTTCATATGAAAGCATTCATATGCTTTCCAGAGGCATTCTCACTCTTTGGGGGAGCCCTTGTACAAGATTCAAATGGGAAACAGTTTACCTGTATATAGTGAAGATATATACATGCTTCTACTTACAGTTTCCATTGTGTTGATTGCAAGAGCCCTGAAACTCTATAGAACCTTCTCAAGTAGTTCCACAAGCACTCAAGGTATTAAGTACAAGGAAAAACTAAGTTGGTGAAGTATGCCTATTGCCCAGATTACGTCATTCAGTTTGATAGAATGCCCATTTGTAGCAGCAAGCACCCCAAGCGTCCTCAGGGTTTGCAGCTACCACAGGTTCTTGGATCTGCTTTGTTAAAGGAAAGCAACTCAAAATGGGTTAACAAGCTTACTTTAATCAGTCAGACATATATCGTTTACCTTGTTCAGGGGAAAAAGGTCAGCACCCCGAACTTCAAAGCATACAGGCAGAATTATCAAGACAGAAACAGATCAAGTAGACAGATTTCCAAACTGTCCAACCATTACATCCATACCAAATCAGCATCTGGGTTTTTCAAAGCCGGGGGGACCCTGGACAACGGCTTCCCAGAATACAGATCAAATCACAGAACACTTCTCAAAGTGAGCCCCCAGCTTTGAAAAACCCAGATGCTGATTTGGTATGGATGTAATGGTTGGACAGTTTGGAAATCTGTCTACTTGATGTTTCTGTCTTGATAATTATGCCTGTATACTTTGAGGTTCAGGGTGCTGACCTTTTCTCCTGAACAAGGTAAACGATATATGTCTGACTGATTAAAGTAAGCTTGTTAACCCATTTTGAGTTGCTTTCCTTTAACAAAGCAGATCCAAGAACCTGTGGTAGCTGCAAACCCTGAGGACGCTTGGGGTGCTTGCTGCTACACCATTGCACAAGTTAATCAGTACATAGGTTATCAACAAGTACAGCAGAAGTAATTGGAGCTGATACTATTACTGAACAGTTGTAGGATAGGAGATTGTATCATATTTGCAAAATGTGTGGATTATAAGCAATACAAATTTCTTTTTTTTTTTGCTTTTTGGAGGGGGAAAAACAGGGCAATTGGGGTTAAGTGACTTGCCCAAGGTCATGGTTAGTAAGTATTAAGTGTCTGAGGCCGGATTTGAACTCAGATCCTCCTGACTTCAGGACTGATGCTCTATTCACTGCACTACCTAGCCACCCCAACAATACCAATTTCAACCGCCAAAGTTTACCATCTTAACATTAATTTTTCCTGGTGATATCAGGCTGTAAATCATGGGATTTCACAATCTCAGAAATAAAAATTGTAGTAGACCTATAAGGTAAGGGAAGGACACATGACAGTAAAAGTATGCTTGTGGTAATGGGGAGAGGAATCATGTGGTTGAGAGAAACAAAGAAAGGCTGGAAAACCAGAAACTTGAGTATTTCAATGGAATATACAGAATAGGAAAATACAAAGAAGAAGTTGTCTAGGTTGTTGGGTGGATCCTCTTCAGAGAATTTATGGAAAGTCATGGATAAGAACTGCATAGGTTGATAAGGCAATGAGCAGACTACAAACTGTGCTGAAGTACCCACATAGATGAGATCACTGATACTTGGAAACAATGAAGCACAATTGGGGTACATACATTATAAGTAAATGATGTTAATGAAAAAAATAAAATTGAATTTATTTATTTACTTTATTTTATATTTAATAAAAACAACTCTATGAATCCAAGTAACAGCCACTGCTTTTCAGAAATACTTAATAAAGCTAACCATAGAAAAATAAGAATAATCTTGTACAGAACCTTAAATTTCATTATGATTTATACATTTTTATAGGCAAGCAATCCATGGAATCTCAGGATATTATGGGATCTCTCAGACCATTTAACATACTCCATACGTGAAGAAGAATCCCTTCTTAAATATAGACAACAAATGATGAAACATTCTTTGCCTGATGACCAGTGAGCAGGAATTCACTTCCACAGAAGAAAGCTCTTTTGGATCACTCTGACTGTAAGGGAGTTTATTCCTTTCATCAAGCCTAAATATGTCTCCTAGAAGTCTCCATCCATTACTAGCTTTTCCCTGTCAAAGGAAATAGAAAAGAAAATCCCATTTCTCCATGACAACAACACTTCAAATATTGGAAGGCCAAGATCATGCCCCATATCTCCCAGCTTCTCTTCTTCAGGTTAAATATCTCTGGATATATCACCAGATCCTACTATATCATGGCATGATTTTGAGATCATTGACCATTTTTATTTTCTCCTAAGAGGGCTCTCAAGTTTACAGATATCTATCCTAAAACAAGATGGCCAAAACTGAACAAAATACCTCAGATATTGTCTGACCAGAGGAGAAGGACTATGACCTCAATATTTGTAAAAGCATTGTTAGTATGAGATCAGGTATGCAATTATAATAATATAAATATTATAGGTAGATGTGGAAACAACTCAAGAAAATTTTGAATATAGAGTTACTAATTTTCATTTCTTCAAAAATAAGAACTGAAGCTATCGATAATTGGTATGTCCGGTAGCCAGTACAATGTCTTTGAAATAGAAAGCACTTAAACTGTCAGAAGTGAGGACAAAGTAAGCAATTGTGATTAAACAAGAGAGAAGAAGGCAACATTTGTCCAAATCTGCTGGCAAAAGTGGTTTGGAAAGTGATGCTGAGAAGTCCCAGCCCACTCAGGAGAGCCACAGCAAAGCCAGTCAGTGCTCATGTGTGTAGATGCTAACAAGGTACATTAGCCTTCCTTGGGGATAGTGGGGGTGGGGGGTGGGGTAACAACAAATCTAAAACACCAATTTCTGAGACAAAAAAGGGAACAACAAAATTAACTTACCTTGTAAGATGTCCTTGAACACCAAATATGGCCAATCACAAGTCAGCCACAGGTGAGAAAATTGCAGATCCATGGTGGATCCCAACAGGGCAGAACCTGGAGCTCTAGGAGGCACAGGGTCTGCTGAGAAATGAAGTGGCCTGGGAGAAATCTTGGTCTTTTATAGCTCAGGCTTGCTGTCAGAAGAGGGTGACGTCAGGGAGCTCCCCCCCCCCCCCCCCAGACACCAATCAGCAAAGAGGAAAGAAAACTCTAAAAGAAGGAAAGCTACTCTACCTAACAAGAAGTGCCAAGTGA
>NW_027187460.1:50187231-50196655 GCF_028583685.1 Petaurus breviceps papuanus | reverse complement strand
ACACTTGAATCAGAGTGACACTCAGAGAATTAAAGGCATGGGTTGGAGTAGAACTGATTATTCCACAGTTGTGATAACAAAGGCAGTGTTAGCATTCATGATGTCAGAGAAAGCTAAAGCCCAAAGAGATCTCCTTCAAAGAGTAGCTGTCATAACGAACATTTTCCATAAAATGATAGCAAGGGGATTGCAGCCATATTTCACAAATATTGAACATGTTGACCAGTATGCCAGGAATACAAGCCAGCTAGAGCCATATTCAAAGCCAGTGAGGGTAAGGGGTAGGGGTGGGTGGGAGTATGTAAAAACATAGCTGTCAGATGTGTGGATAGGTGATGGAAAACGAGGCCAAATTCAACTGGTGAATCATTCTGGTGTCAGTTTGGATCTTTGGATCACCTCAAGCTGAACATTAGAAGATTGGTCTTAGCAGACAAAATTCTTCAACAGTTGTTCTTTTCTTATAGATGGAACAAACGGGGAGTATTCCTTAAATAAACTTCATCTCATAAATGGTTTCTTTCCACTCCATTCCCACCTTCTCCAAGAAGTGGTCTGTCAGGATCTAAAGGACAATACAGTTTCTCTCCGGACGCACCAGCTTTTTGCAGTCTGGCTTTGATGGGAACCCAGAGCAGTTGTAGATCATTTCCTGCAAGTTATTTCATTCATGGTAGGTCTTTTACCTGCTATTCTTACTCTTACAACTCAACTTTTTTGAATCAGTTGAATTGGAAGGTTAATTTTATTCCCACATCAAATGGCAAGTTAATTCTTAGAATTACTTTAAATTGTTTCCTTGTGCTCTGCCATATAAAATTTTAAGATTTCTTCATCAAACTCCCTTTCTTACCACCACATTTGGTCTCCACTTATATGAAGCAACTATTTGTACTTGCCTCACTTTCCTAACCTGTTCCAGTATCCAAAATTTCCTGTCCTTTATACTCCTCCTTTGGACCTTCTCCCCACAGCAAGCTCCCCACACCAAAAACAAATCCTATTCTTCTATAAGGGGACTAGTTGTTCTATTAAATACCAATGTTTGCTGCTAGGGTGCATCCATGAAGGGTTTTTTTGTGTTTAGCTAAACAGAAGACAATGTTGGATGATAACCTTCTAATGTCATGCAGAATTTTAACCTTGTCCTCTTTTGGCCCATTGATGATAAGAGTCTCCAGGTCTTCTTAAAAAGTTTCTTTGACCTCGTCAGGGTTCATCATGGTGCGAGCATAGACACTGATGATGGGGGCATGATGTTTTTCTGCATGTGTCTATCACATTATCACAAGACTGTTTTTCACTTCTTTTGGTAGGCATACAACCTTGTTGACTAGCTTCCTTTTGATTGCAAAACCTACACCAGCTTCACAGAGCTCCCTTTCAGTGTGACCACTGCAGAAGAATATGTATCCAGCTCCACCTTCAGTTGACTGACCTTCATTTGCCAGCATTGTTTCATTGAGGGCTGCTATTTAGTTGAGATACCTTCTGAGTTCTCTTGCAACAAGAGCTATTCACCTTTTAGGTCTGCTGGATTCTGTGTTGTCTATTAGTGTGCACACATTCCATATGCCCATGGTGAGTGGAATCATCATTGCAGATGTTTTTGTACACAGATGTTTCAACCACAGAGTGGAATCCCCATCTGCTGTGGCTATCAGGGCAGAGTTGGGTAAGCAGACAATTTTTAGGGTTCTATCCTCTTCCTCACACCAGGAGGTGAGCAGTGTGATTCTTAAAAGGCTGCTCAGATACCTAGGGGGCTGCTCAATCCCACTGCTGCTTCCAGTGAGAAGAAGACCTATGACTTGTGTGCAGGATTGTGACTACAGTTCCCATCATATCCACACCTGCTGCTTTATCTCTTTTCTGTAACCACAGGATTTTGAGATAGGTAAAATGGAAAAATGGTAGAAGCAGAGCTGAGGTTTTTACACGAAGTTTGTAAATCTGACCAAGGCCTTTGATACTGTCAGTCATGAGGTCTTATGGAAAATTACGTCAAAATTTGGTTGCTGGGAGAAGTTCATCAGCAATGTATATCAATTTCATGATGGCATACTTTCCTAGGGTCTGGATAATGGACAATGCTCTGGTACTTTCCCAGACACCAGTGGAATGAAACAAGGCTGTGTGCTTGGTCCCATGCTTTTTAGCATGATGTTTTCAGGCATGCTGTCAAATGCTTTCAATGAGGATGAACATGGTGTGAAGATAAGCTACCTGAACTTATAGTAAATTCTTCAACTTGAAAAGACTACAAGCCAAGACAAAAACAGAGAGTATGGATACATGATTTTCTGTTTGCAGATGATTGTGCCCTCAATGCATCCTCTGAAGCTGAGATTCAGCAAAGTATGGACCAATTCTCTGTTGTTTGTACTAATTTTGGTCTAACAATTAACACCAAGAAAACACAGATGCTCAGTCAGCCACTACCACACCATCCATACATGGAACCACTGGTTATAGCAAATGGAGAAGTTTTGGATGCTTTGGATAAGTTCACTTACCCTGGTAATGTACTTTCCAGGGATTTATACACTGTTAATGAGGCTGACACACTCATTGCCAGAGATAGCTCAGTGTTTGGGAGACTCTGAAGGAAAGTGTGGGAGAGAAGAGGTATTAGACTGACTAACAAACTGAAGCTCCACAAAGCTATTGTGCTGACCTCATTGTTGCATACCTGTGAAACCTGAACAGTCTACCAGTGCCATGCCAGGAAATGGAATCACTTCCGTTTGAATTGTCTTAGGAAGATTCTGAAGATTACCTTGCAGAATAAGATACTAGACTCTGAGATCTTTCTTGAATTAAACTGCCAGCCATTCAAACTCTAATTCAGAGAGCACAACTCTGATGGGCTGGTCTTCTTGTTTGAATGCAACACTTGTTAAAAAGACTCTTTTATAGAGAACTCACACAGGGCAAGCCTTCACATGGTGGTCAGAAGTGATACAAACACACTTTCTAGGTCTCACTTGAAAACTTTGGAGTTGATTGTGTGACATGGGAGACACTGGCACAGGAACACTCAGTGTGACATGCCCACATCAGAGAAGGTGCTCTGTGAGCAAAGCAGGACTGAAATGGCTCAAAGGAAATGCAACATGTGCACATTTAGAGAATCTACCCCAAATATTCACATAGACTATTTGTGCCGGACCTGTGGTAGAGCATTTTGAACCTGTATTGCTCTGATCAACCACAGTCAGACACACTGTAACTTGGCTCTAGCATAGTGCTGTCATTTTGGTTTTCTTTGAGAATGAAGGACAATAACCTAACAGCTAGCTGTGAATGGGAAAGTGAAGTAAATACATTTATTTACAGTCTTGTACTTCTGGGTTTCTTTGGGAAGCTCAACCATTCCCAATATTTATCTACTTTGGTTTTCTATTCTGTCCCCATTATCTCCAAAGGGGAATATAATATTAATCTTCTTACCCATGGAACTCTGCAAAATTACATACATTTAAGATAACTATCAGTCAACAAACATTTATTAAGTACTTAATATGTGCCAGGCATTGTGCTAAGCTCTGGGCATACCAATACAATAAAGAAAGATAGTCTCAAACTTCAAGGAAAGAGTTTATAATCTATTAGGAGAGGGCAATATAGAAAATGAAATGGAAAAGTGTGTGTGTGTGTGTGTGTGTGTGTGGTACTGGGGACATGATGGAGAAGTCCAAAGGGGTGTAGCTCATTGGCAAGTGAAGATTAAGAAACTCATATATGACTAATCCCTAGGTTTTCAGTGTGAGTTTATGTCTTGTAGCAATGGGTGAAAAGGTAAAGGAATGTAGATGGCGTCTCACCCATGCTTATTTAGTCAGTCAGCTCATAACCATTATTATTATTAACACAATCACTGTACTAAATGTTGGGGATACAAAAAGAAAGGCAAAAGATAGCTCCTGCCTTCAAGGATCTCCCAATTTAATGGGAGGAATAAACATGAAAACATATGTACAAAAATATGTACAAACAAGTCATCTACAGAATAAATAGGAAATAAACAAAAAAGAGGAGGCACTTGGATTAATAGGGGTCTGAAAAGGCTTCCTTTAGAAGGTAAAACTTTAGCAGGGCTTTGAAAGAAGCTGGGTAATCTAGAAGGCAGAGATAAGAAAGGAGAGGATCCAGACATAAGGGACAGTTAAGTGAAAATATTGGGGGATGGAATATCTTGTTTAAGGAATAGCAAGTAAGACAGTGTCACTGGACAGTGTCATCCAGGAAATACATAGTATAAGAAAACTGGAAAGGTAGAACTGAATGGGTTATGAAGGGCTTTGAATGACAAATAGAGGATTTTATATTTAATCTTGAAGGTGATAGGGAGCCTTTAGAGTTTATTGAGTGTGTGTGTGAGTGAGAGAGACACAGAGAGAGAGAGAGAGAGAGAGAGAGAGAGAGAGAGAGAGAGAGAGAGAGAGAGAGAGAGAGAGAGAGAGAGGAGCTGCACTTTTGGAAAATAATTTTTGCAGCTAAATGGCAGATAGACAGGAGTGGCGAGAAATTGTGTCAGGAATACCAACCAACAAATTATTGTAGTAGTCCAGGTGTAAGGAGATGAGGACCTGCGTGAAGGTGGTAGCAATATCAGAGGAAAGAAGGGGATGTATTCAAGAAATGTTAAGAGCATGAAATTGACAGGTCTTGGAAACAGATAAGAGAAGGGAAATGAGAGGTAGTGAGGGGTTGAGGATGAACCTAGGTTTTAAACCTTTGAAGCTAGGATGATGATGGTGCCCTTGATAGTAGCAAGAAAGTTTATTTCTTATAAAGGGGAAAGATAATTAGTTTAGTTTTGGACATGTTAAGTTTAAGATGTCCACAATATATCCAGTTGAAGATATCTAATAGGCATTTGGAGATGTGAGACTGGAGGTCAGCAAAGAAGGGTTAGATGAGATTTGAGAATGATCATCATAGAGATGATAATTGATTCCACGGAAACTAATCTTGTCATAGACAAATAGTATAGAGCATAGACTTAAATAATATAGAGCAAAAATAGAAGAGAGCTCAGGAGAGAGGTCTAGGGAATATTCACCTTTATTGGGTATCACTTGGATGGACAAGCAAAGGAGACCAAAAAGAAGTGGTCAAGGAGAAGGTGGTGTCCCAAAAACGTAGAAAGAAGACTATCAAGGAGGGGAG
This sequence comes from Petaurus breviceps papuanus, assembly GCF_028583685.1. Taxonomy (NCBI): domain Eukaryota; kingdom Metazoa; phylum Chordata; class Mammalia; order Diprotodontia; family Petauridae; genus Petaurus; species Petaurus breviceps. The sequence continues at coordinate 50,191,480 of NW_027187460.1, read as the reverse complement.
AGTAGTTGGCAAAGTCAAAGACTGCAGAGAGGTCAAGGAGAATAGACTCAGAAAAGGTAATGGGATTTGGCAATTAAGAGATCATTGGTAACTTTGGAGAGATCAGTTTTGGTTGAAAGATGGTCATAAATCAAATTGTAGAGAGTTAAGAAAAGAGTGAGAAGAAAAGAAATGGAAATAACTATTAGATAGCACAGCCAGTCACCATCCTGATACTATTCTCCAAAAGGACTAGGCACATGGAAAGTCCCATGCACTCTCTGACAGTTATATACCCTACCCAACTCCAGAAAAAATTCATGACCTCTGTTTCTCAGAAGGCAGGTGACTTTTAACTTTTGCTCTCCACCTCTCTGGATGGCAGTACTTGAATTATTAGTCTCAGGAGATGTGGATAGTGTAGATTTACCCTATGACCTTGGTAGCATTCCTTTGCTACCAGAAATCTGCCATATTTCACATAATTTAAGAGTTTAAAGAGATCTCAGAGGCCATTTAATTTTATATAGCCGAATAGGAATCCCCTCTACAACAGTTGGGGGGTGAAGTGGAGAGAGTTGTGGACCTATTAGTTGTGTTACTCTGGGTAAGTCATTTCACCTCTGTCTCAGTTTCCTCAACTGTAACATAGGGATAATAATAGTCCCTATCTCCCAGGGCTGTGATGCAAATCAAATGAGATTATATCTATAAAACACTTGGCACAAAATAGCCATTAAATAAACACTTGTTTACTTCCTTCAAACAACATAAAACTGCCAATAAGGAGAAAATCATTACCTTCCAAAGCATAATGTTCCACTTTTAGATTGCACCAATTTTTAGGATGTTCTTGCCTTACATAAAGACTAAATTTTCCTCTTTTCAGTTTCTGCCCCCTGATCCTAGTTCCGCCTGCAGGGGCCAAACAGAAAAAGTCTCAAATCTTTCCCTGAGACAGCTCTTCAAATATTTGAAGACAGCTACTATACCCACCTTTTCTCTTATTCCCAGGCTAAACGTTTATATATTGCCCTCATTACTACCTGGGGTGGAAATCAGGGAAACTATTAACCCCCAACTGTAAATTCTCAGGTTGGTGAGTAACTTTCCCATGATCATCTGTTAGAAAGTATTACTGGTGATGGCTTCTTAACTGAGTCTTCTGATGTTTAGGCCAGTGTTCTTTTCATTAAACCATGTCATACCCTTTCTATGTATTGATTATACTGATATTTTTCCTTTTCTTGACTTTGAAAAAATATTGTTATATGAGATGGTTCCCTTCAAGGGGATACTAGGGAAAACCAAGATGATGAAAAAACAAAAGAAATCAATAAATACATTTTAAAAATGAACCATCCTATTATACTTTAGTTTTGGGATAAATGAGAACTGCAGTCATGAGGACGTATTAAAATGGCATGTGCCATACAAGCAACCAAGCAAGCATTTAGACTGTATACAGTTTTTAAAAAAATCCAAGTCAGAGAATCAGTTAAAAAAATCAAATCAGCAATACATTAAATTAATTTGTGGACTATGAATATACTTTGTGGCTTCCTCTAGCCTTTGACAGTCTTAACCTAATTTATAGATGCAGCCCAAACCCAAGAATTTTAGGACACAGTTGAAGGTGCCACTGGTACCTATGACTACTCCCCAGGTTGAGAGATAAAATTTCTTATTGCAGGAATTAGCAAACTTCCCTAGGTTGAATGAATAAAGATATTTTGAAGCTTTTAACAAAAGAGGAGTTTAAAGGGAAACATGATAACTGTCTTCAAATATTTTGAAGGTTGTCATGTGGAAGTGCCTAGTTGTGTGTTATTCCAGAAGACAAAATAAGGCTTAATGGGTTGAAGATATAAAAAAGAGATTTAGGGAGAACTTTCTAACAAGTATTAATTCTCAGTCACAAAAATTATTCAAGTTGATGTGAGAATAATTGATTATAGATGCTATAAAAGGGATTCCTTTGATGAGAGTGAAGTCATGCTGAATCATCCCCATAACCTCTTATATATTATGTATAGGTTCTTCTTTATTATAGGAAATATGAGAGGCAAAATACACCTGACCTTAGTCTCTCTGAGACTCAGTTTCTTGATTTGTAAAATCAAAATTAGACAAACTTTAATGTCCCTTTGAGTGCTAAAATCCTGAGAACTCTTTCTGGTCTGGACCTGATATTAGCAAAACAGCCTAATTTCTCCCTGGTACATTAATTCAAGTCAGTTTAATTGATCAGGTTCAACCAGAAGGGAAGATGGGATTTGTAAGTTAAAATGACACAAGAATATCCCTGACTTCAAAGAATTCTGTCATCCAAGTAGAAGCTTTATCTTGCTTATGTAGGGTTAAAACATTCAGAGGTGGTTGAGAATTTGTTCTCTTTAGGTCAGATGATCTAGCTCCCTTTATTTACTTCAGTATGGTTCTCTTCAAACCAAGTGCCTAGCCTACCTGGACTTTAATTATACATTATGCAGTTTTACTTACCTGAACTCAGAGTAGGTTTTCCTGAAGTGGGGACTTGGAATGGCAGTGAAGCGGCAGAAATGGTGGTGACAGGGTGAGAGGATAGGGTACAAACATCTATTATCCATTTTGTAAGAAAGTCCTGTCAGTGGTTTGAATGCTATTCAATATACTCCATAGCTAGCCCAAGGTGGATATGACTGAGTGTTCCTTGAAAAATTGACCCTTATTATGTCATATACCAAAGATAAAGCTCCTCTCCCATCCATGCTTCCCAGGCATGAAGGACAAAATATTGTTAGTGCTTCAGGAGGCAATCAGGGAGTTTTGGGAAAAAATGATACTGCCCAGACATTGAACTGAATGATACATACTTAGTAGCCATTTATTTCCTTTTGGATTTATCTTTTTCTGATTTGTAGGCCACACAACCTCTCTCATGACATTCTGTGAAATGAAATGAAAATAGAGCTTTGGAGCGGTAGCGATTGACAGGGAGAATCCTCAATCTGCCACTTAAGAAAGATAATTTGTTCAACATGAAGTATAAAAAGCTTTGTCTGATGGCTGCCTCAGAGTCAATGGGGTGTCCTGTCATCCAAATGGGCTGAGAAACAGGTTTCTACAACTTGCTCTTTTGAGTAATTACTGTCTTTAAGTGTGAACATTCAAGCATGCAAAATGGGACGATAGCTTATAATTGTCAGATATTGGATTAGTATAGTGATAGGAGATGAAAGGATTTTAGGCACTAGGGACCATTTGCAGCTCATGCCAAGTTTCTTCAGGTAGCTTGGAATGAACCTGCCTGGCCTAAGCTGGTCAGAAAAGGAGTAGGAATGATCTAGAGGCATGTGGCTTTGATATAAACCTTCTCTGACGTTTGCTACTCTCTCCGGCATCACTGACCTTATTCTGCCAAACTCATCTTTGTACACTCTCTCTGAAGCAAAAAAGGAAGGAAGCAGGCCTATTTTTAACAAATAGCAATGTGTGATAAATGACATATTTTTGTGTTTATTAAAGGCTGCTGGGGAAAAGTACAGTAAAAAATATTTCTTGACTCAAATATTTTGCAACTTCCAAGTTTGAAAGTGTCATGGGAGATTTGGTTGGGTGACTAATCCCAAGGATGTGATGTGAGCTGTCCTTAAGGTTTCAGGAAATGCCTGGAAATAAAATGTGGTTATATTTAAAAAGCTCCACTACAATTTTATATAAATTTAAGATATTTTCTATCTCGTTTTTGTCAAGCACTTAAGACCCAAGCCAGATCTACACAAAAGGAAGCAGCCACCACATTCTGGTTGGAAATAGATTAGGGTGTTATAGTGTGAGTGCTACATTTTAAGATCCAAATTATGTCCTCATAACAAAACATTTCATAGTAGGATTAATGATTTACACTCATGTAGTCCTTTAAGGTTTACAAAGTTTTTACTAGACTAGAGATTCTTAATCTATTTTTCTATCATGGACCCCTTTGTCAATCGAGTGAAGCCTATGGACACCTTAGAATAATGTCTTCAAATGCATGAAATGAAATACAAAGGATTACAGAGGAAACAAATTATATTGAAGTACAGTTATTAAATTTTTTTCAAAGGATGGACATTAGGTTAAGAACCCAGGTTTTAATCAAACCATGCTTCAATCAGAGTAATTGGATTAAAATCCTGATGTTGATGCTTATTATTTGTGTAACCATGGACAAGTTATTTAACCTCTTCCAGTTTCAGTATCCTCTCTCTCTCTCTCTCTCTCTCTCTCTCTCTCTCTCTCTCTCTCT
>NW_027187460.1:50159803-50187221 GCF_028583685.1 Petaurus breviceps papuanus | reverse complement strand
TGCTTTTTTTGGAAGGGGAAAGGCAGGGCAATTGGGGTTAAGTGACTTGCCCAAGGTCACACGGCTACTAAATGTTAAGTGTCTGAGGCTGGATTTGAACTCAGGTACTTCTGACTCCAGGGTTGGTGCTCTATTCACTGTTCCACCTAGCTGCCCCCAAGTATCCTCATCTTTTAAACAGGGGGATTGAACTAGGTTGCCTATGAAGTCCATTTCAGTTCTAGGTTCTATGATCAAATAAATTCTTTCCTCCCCAAAAGTTCTGTCAGGTAGGTAGTACAAATACTATCATCTTCATTTTAAGGATGAAGGAACTGAGACTGAGATAGTGATCTGTTCATCCTCACAGGTCTGATAATAGTGAGAGGTAGGATTCAAAGTCAGGTTTCTCTGACTCTAAATCCAGCATGCTTTTCAATTTACTTCTTCTCTTTTTATGGAGGTTGTCCTTTGCAAAGCTTTCTCTTCTAATATGTTAATGGTAGAATTGATCAGGACTGTTATATAATCTTCCCATTTAGTGTTCTAGCTGGGGAAGGGATTGAAGTATTTTCATACAACAGAGTTACAAGCAATGTGAAAGTCTCTGTTGACTTTACCTCAGTATTTTGAGGGAAGCTAAGAAAAAGATGGAAATAATGTCATATCATTCCTCTGCTTCAAAATTTTCAGCATCCCTATGTCGCTTATTGAGTCGAATTAAAATTCCTTTGAATGTCATTCATTGCCTTCTACATTATAATGTTTTCTTATTTTTCCAGCCTGACATAATGCTGTTACTTCACATTGTCTACATTCTTGGCAAACTGTAACTACCACCTCACTATTACCCAAACGTTCTGAGATTTTCAGTCTCTATGTCTTTAAGTACACTGTTTTGCTGTCTTTGAAATATCTTCTGTCCCCTTTGTTCATTGAATTCCCAATGCCTTTTAAAGCTCAACTCAAATGGCACTGAAAATAACTCTTTTCTTTCACATAGTTTTTTGTTTTGCATCATAATAACAATAACAAATGACTAGCATTGACAACATAGTACTTTAATGTCTGCAAAATGCTTTGCTATATTATCTCATTTGCTCCTTGGGAGGTAGGTGCTATTATTACTTTCATTTTACAAATAAGGAAACTGAGGAAAACAGAGATTAAGTAACTTGCCCAGGATCAGATAGCTGGTTAGTGTCTGAGTCCAGAATTGAACTCAGGCTTTCCTGACTCCAGTTCTAATATTCTATTCCCTGTACCACTTAGCTACACTTAGAAGGTATTGTTTATTGTATTATTTATCACTAGAACTGCCCAGAAGCAGAAGAGTAGAAGTAGAAGAATAGAAGACTACATGTTACTCAAATATTTTTACCTCTCTTTATATCTAGTTACATATACTCTGTATACACTAGGTATTTATTAAATTGTTATCTATTAATTTATTAAATTTATTAAATTGAGCTGGATTGAATCTAGTAATTACTTGCCCTGAAAAGTACTGAAGCTGTAACATTCTCTATAGACTTCTGGGAGATTTCCAAAAAATTTCAGAAACAATGCTATCTACATTTGTCTTCTTTTACCCAAAATCATTCTCCTTCCCTGCCATTGATTTTCTGCTTGTTGTGGAGTGCAGAAATATAAAAGAAAGATACGTTTTAGATAAAATAATACAGTAGAGGCATGGTGTAACAGAGAAAGCTCTGTATTTGCAGTTAGGGGATATAGGTTCAAGTCTTGACATAACCACTTATTATAGTACCTTGGGCAAATCACTTAACCTTTCTTGGTCTTAGTTTTCTTTTCTGTAAGATAGGCTAGTAGTATCCAAGTTTGAACATGTATATTGTCCAGTGGAAAGATTCCTATTTTTAGAGTCAGAGGAACAGGAAGATTTGAATTCCATTTCTGCCACTTGCTACCTGTATTACTTCGGGTCAATCATCTAAGCTCTCTAGGTTTCAGTTTCCTCATCTGTAAAATGAGGTATTTGGACTAGATGACCTCTGAGATCCTTATTAGCTCTAAATCATTTGTCTGGTCATTCCAGACTCTTGTCTTATGTATATATTTCCTCAGAATGAATGATACATATTAAAACCATTTGAACCAAAATGACAAAATTGAACATTGAGAAGATATGTTATTTAAGGGCTCCTATACTACCTAGATTTCTAATTGGAGGGCTCCCTAGGCAATAATCCAGTTTTTCTCTTGGCCTCAGTGATCCAAATGGAATAATTATTGAGAAAAATGAGTCTGCCTTGCTTCTTATCTCTTACTGCTACCAAATTCTCCCAGTTTCCACCATCCTGCCTTCCTGACTAAATGACAAAAATGAGGAAGAGAATAAATATATCTCTGTGGTTGTGGATTTGCTTGATTGCTTACAGCTTCTCCCCCCAGGGGTTCAGCAGCCCTCCTTGATTAGGAGAAATGGCCCTGTGCATACCCTGTCAAAGACTGCCAGTCTGAACATTTAATAGGGGAGGAAACTCATTTGAGAGATGCGAATTTTCTATGAACTCCATTAAGCAACAAAGCAGCAATGCATTAACAGGGTCAGGTTTCTAGGATATAATCGCCAACTACTTGGGGGCCACATGAGGTGCCTTCCACAGTCTGCTGTTTTCCATGTTCATCACTCTGATTATTTCATGATAACAGCTTCCTCTAGGGAGATGGAGAGTCCTTCTGTACATTTTAATGAGCTTGTCATCCTTTCTCAATTTATTTTCCTTATTTCTTATTCTATTTCTTCTTTTTATTCTTTTTCACATACTGGGTGCCACATTTATTTGGATGATACAAGGAGGCAGAGGTATTTTAAATGCTGTCCAGCATGTTCAGCAGATTTTTAGATGAAAAACTGTTTTTTTTTCTCTCCTAAAATTTTTAAAAGCAATATTGTACTTTCTTGGCTCCATTTAGCTAAACTTTTTTTTAATCAGTATTTCTGATAGAAAAGATGGCATTAATTTTTAAGAGTAGTTCATGCTTTTCAAATTTATTTCTCAAAATTATAAAATTGACTGTAAGATTTCTGATATGGTCTTAAGGAGGCATTTCATTGCTTAGGGAAAATTAAATGAAATTTAAACCCTGTCACATCAAATGGCTCTGCTTTAAATGCCTACATATAATCAAAGATGTCTAAATTCCATCCTCGCATCCACTTGTTTCAAACAATATTAGAGATACAATCTAGATAATTGCTTGGGATTCCTTGAAATAGGATATGATCTGTATATACATTCAGGCCTCACCAACTCATCAACACAAATATTAACATTTAAAATCCTATTTTGAGATAGTGGTAGATATAGATGGACCATCATAGAATCAGGAAGACCTGTGTTCAAGCCATGCCTTTGCTACAAACTGACTTTCTGATTTATGTATGGTTACAATCTCTTGTTGCCCCCAGCCCACCATTTAAGAGTATAAATTATAGAAAAATTGCTGATCTGAATTGGTAGAAGGAATTTCTGAGATGTCTTTACATAGATAAGACTTATTGGCAAGTGTGGTGGTAGGGGTCTGGTTCTATGACCCTTTGTGAAACACCTTCCCCCAATATTTAGAGTCTCAGTACTCAGTGACATATAGACGGCCATTCTTGGCATTCATATAGATCTGTCCTTTCCTTCAATAGGAAAAATAAAAAATTAAAAAAATGGTTGCTCAGAATGGTTTGATATATATTTTCATTTATTGCATTTTATCAGGTGTTCTATCATTACTTCTGCCACAGCAACCATAAAAGCCAATGTTTTAATGTTAGTAGGATGAATTAAATTGGGCATAGTACCCCAGATGTGAGAAGTGATAGATGTGTTGTGGTTTGCCTCAGTTAATCTTATAACTGCAGTACCATATATAGGTGAGAGCACGACATTGCAGGACAGATACAGACAATCTGGATCCTGCCCAGAGGAGGGCAACCAGTATAATTGAAGGGTATGGAAAACCATCTTAAGAGAATCAGTTGAGGGCATTGAATATGTTTAGCCTGGACCTTAGAAGGTTTAGTGGGAACAATGAGAGGGATTGAGGTTATTCTGCTAGTCACCAGAGTGAAGAAGTAGGAACAATAGCTGAATGTTGTGCTGAGGTAGATTTAGACTTGATATAATGAAAGATTTCCTAATAATTTGTCAAATCAAATAAAAAAGTGTTTAGTAAGTATCTACTTTAAACCTGAGGGTATATAAAGACAGGTAAAAAAAAGTTTCTGCCCTCAATGAGTTCACAATCTAAAAAGTTATTCCACAATGGAATGAGTTACCTCAAGGGGGTAGTGGGTTCCTTTTGAGGGTCTTTAAGCAGAGGTTGAAGATGTGGTAGAGAGGATTCTTTTTTTTTTTTTTTTAAAGCAATCAGGGTTAAGTAACTTGCTCAAGGTTACACGGCCAGTTATTTCTGGATGTGGTGCTGAGTATCTGAGCCCGGGATTCGATCTCCAGGTCATCCTGACACGGGAGCCAGTGTTCTTACTTGCTGAGCCACCTGGCTGCCCCTAAGCAATTGGGATTAAGTAACTTGCTCAAGGTTACATGGCCAGGTGTTTCTGGGTGGGTGCTAAGTGTCTGAGCCCGGGATTCAATCTCCAGGTCATCCCAACACTGGAGCTGGTGCTCTTACTCGCTGTGCTACCTGGCCGCCTCGGTAGAGAGGATTCTTGTTCATGTATGTGTTGGACCATATAGTTTTTGAGGTCCATTAGATTACCAAAATGCTAGTTTCTTTCTTAAGCACATGTTCCTGAAGGTTTTTTAAAAAATAGCATTTTGTTATGTTGGAATGAGCTCAAAGTTAAATTCTGTCAATGAATTTACCTCAGAATTTTAGTATATTAAGATGTAGTTGGACTTATAATGATGATTTCTGGTTTTCCTTGGAGATATTTTTGTCTACATTTCAGGTATCTATTTTCAGTGAATAATATTCATGACTAATACTCTTTTTAGCTTTACTTGTCTAAATTAACTATGTAATTTAACCTTTGTAAATAGAAATATGCTTCATGGTAACAATCCTCTATAAAAACACATACACACACAAACCAATTCTCCATAGTTTTCCTCTAGCAATAAATTTATAAAGATTGTACTCATTCGTATGGTCATATGGTCATAGAAACATAAGAATAATATCAGCTAGCATTTATATAGCACATTAAGGTTTGTAAAGGGTTTTACATTATCATCTCATTTTATCCTCCCAATAACACCGAGAGTTAGCTATTATTATTATTTCAGTTTTGCAGAGGAGGAAATAGAAGTCAAGAGGTTAAGTAACTTGCTCAGAATCATACTGCTACCAAGAATTTAAGGCAAGATTAGTATTCACATTTTCCTGTTTTTAAATCCAACACTTTATCTATTGTGCTACATATCTGCCAGGGCTTTTCAAATTTAATCTTAGAGGCCTAATTTATTTTGGTCTGAAGTAAGTATGAATCCTCTCTAGACCATTCCTGACAGGTTCCTATCTCTGCTTAAACTCTTTGTGTAAAGGGAGAACTCAGTACTTTGCAAAGGAGATTATTCCATTTTTGAACTCTGAACTCTTTTGAGCTTTGAATTTTTAAGAAGTTCTTATTTATACTGAATTGAAATCTGCCTTCTTATAACTTCTACCCTTTGGCCCCTGAGAGACAGCATGATATGAAGGACAGAAGGCTGGAGTTGAAGTCAGGAAAGAGAAAGTTCAAATAGGGTCTTAGGAACTTACTACTCATTTAACCTTGGTGTTGTATGCCAGGATACTGGTAGAACTAGAGAAAATGAGTTAATCCCTAAAGTACTACAACAAAGGCTGGGATTGTTGTAAGCCTAGAAGTTATTGGATAAAACCTGAGTCAGTTTGAGTTTGCCTTGCTTCTAGAGGGATTGATCTAGGACCCAGCTGTAGGTAGGCCTTAGCCAGGCTGTACCTACCACCTTAGCCAGGGTGGAAGCTGGGTATGGGATAGGTCCATTCTCCATCCCTCATTTTGCCACTTTGATGAGGCCTCCTCTATTTTACTGCAAGGATGAAGGGGAGTTGTGCTGTGACCTTTCTGATCCTGGTTGTCTATAATATCAATGTCCAAGGGTTGGAGGGAGGGAGTTTGTGGGGTAGGATATTGGTGAAGCTGCAGACTCAGTCAACTGGCATCACTGGCTATTAACTCTAATTCCCTACTCCTCTCAGGCCAGTAATAAATACTCACTCTCTTCTGGAGCAGAAGCCATATTTCTTTCCTACCTTTTTCCATATTCTTCTCCCAATTCAGCCACTCCCAAATCCTACCACTCCACTCCCTAGTCCCTTTCTTTCTATACTCTCTTTCCCCATTATTAAGAGTAGAAACAGAATGGTGTGAGTAGAATGCTGAACTTGGAGCCAGAAAGTCAATTCAAATTTTTGACTCTGACACTGTAACAGGAAGCACCCTAGCATACCCAGGATGCTTGCTAGCACAGGTACTGGCCATACAGCTATAGTTAAGCTACTTTCTTGGCCTCAACAAATTGCCTGGGACTTCTCTATTGCAGCATAAATAGAATGTACTTATAAAAATGTAGAGGGAATTCCCACATTGAAGAAATCATAGATCCTTGATGTATTGGTGTATTAACACAAGTAAAAGGTGGTAAATTTGACCTAGAATTAATAGAATAAGTCTTGGTGAATTACATGGCTACTAGATTTTGAAATAGAATATGATGGAGATGCTTAAGTATTTATTTATGATACCTTTCCTATCACTTACATCTTAATCCTAGGTGAAAAATATTAAATACATATAATAGAAAATTAGCAAAGCTTTTCAATAAAAAACTGGATTCCATGGTTCAGAGGACAGAATATTGTAATAAAACGTTATATTTATCAAGTTGAGTTTGTTAGATTTCATGGTAGAATGAATATGAACAGAGTATAGAAAATGATATTTAGCTAGAGGAAAGGTCAAATACTTATGCACTGATACAATTGCTTTTTTAAATTTACCTTTGAGAAATACTGACTTCATAAAAGAATAATTGCTAACATATGGTGCTATGCTTTTTGTAAAATGCTTTACATGTACTAATTCATTTGATCCCCAAGACAATCCTGTGAGGTAGGTACTATTGTTTTTCTTGTTTTACAGATGAGGAAATTAAGGTAGACTGAGGTTAAGTAACATATCCAGGGTAGCACAGTTGGTAAGCTTCTGATTCAGAAATTGAACTATGGTCTTCCTGATCCCAAGTCCCATCATCTATCCCCTAGATCTATTTCCATCCAATGGTCAACTGATAAACTACTTTGTGTAAAGAAAGTCTTAATTTTCAACATGTCCCCTTCCGTTTTAAGCCCTAGGGATTGATACATGAATTCTATAGAGAAATTCAGGAGCTAAAATATGCATCCAAATGCTTTTTTTGTGTTATTTATTGGAATAAGGCAATTTAAAAATAGTCCATGGTTCAAGCTGTCAATGAGTTGAGATCTGCATACAAATATAATTATATAACATTTAAAAATTGTATAATACCTATCATCCCAAGATCACAAAGGAGCCATTTTACTAAAGACATAAAAGGATTGCCAATCCTGGAAATTTTGGAGAGAAAAGAAAGCATTAGTATATAGTGTAAAAATAGAATTTTGCAACAAATAATGAATGGGTGCTTATTTCTTGCATTATTCTGAAATGTGTAATTTCAGTTGTTTCTTTTCAAGTTACAACCAAATGCAGAAAAGCTCTTCTCATTCAGAAAGGATGTTATTAAGTTTACATTTTTAAAAGCAGCTGTGTTAAAGTCTCAAAAAATGGTATAAAATGGCCAACACCACAGTTTACCGATCTGGCAATACATTTCAATGAACTGAAGAGTGAATTTATGGAAGAACACTTTATCTTAGTTACTTTTGTTTTCTTGGATACCTTATGAGGTGATGAGAACATGAACTGAATTACTGAATGATAGGATTTCAGAGTTGAAATGGACCTTGTCAGTCATCTAGAACAATCCATACCTAAAAAACCCCCCAGCTCATCTATAATATTTCCCCAAAGGTAATCACTTTCTTAAAGACTTTGAGGAAGAATTCACTATTCCTGAAGACAGCTAATCTAATTTTAGATAGCACTGATTCTTATGAAGTTTTCCCTTGCATCAAGACTAAATTTTCTTAATTTTAGAATTTAAATCATTCTACATTCAACACAGACAAGATGGTACAATGGGACTTACTGAATTTGAAGTCAAAGGACAGGGGTACAAGTTCTACCTCTGACATGTATTACCTGTGTAACAAGGTAAATCACTCATAATCACAGGGCCTCAGTTTTTTCAACTGTAAAATGAAATTTGTACCTACTCAAAGATCCACTGCATTTCTCAATCTATTATACTATGATCTTAGGAGAGAAATACATAATACAATTTATTTGGTAGGGATAAAACAATAGTTTTTTTCTTCCCTTTTGGGATAAATAACTTACATGATTCTTTTTGCTTTTGGAACCTTCTCACAAGAAGATCTTTTGTCTATCATGAGTAAGAAACACAAAACAATACAAAATTTATTTAATTATATATTTTTACAATTGGAATTTTGGTCTATGTTTCTTTTTCTTCTCTCTTCATACTAACAGTATTTGTGGTATATACATTGGATAAGTGCCTCTTCAAGAGAAACTCAAAATATCTCTATGAAATCATCAACATGTCTACTCAAATACCAATTCAACACCAAATCAGAAAAAGGTATTAGTGGAAAACAAAAATAAGCTATTCCAAAAAAAAGTTTTTTTTGGTGGACAGTGTTACTCTTTTCTGGTTTCCTTTAAGCCCCAGTTAAAATATTGGAAGTCTTCCCCATACATCCTTAATTCCAGTGCCTTCTCTCTGTTAATTATTTTCCTATTTATCATATATATATATATATACATATATATATATCTTACTTTAAATGTATTTGTTTGCATATTGTATCCCTTATTAGATTTGGAACTCCTGGAGGGCAGGTTTTGTCTTTTACCTGTATTTGTATCCTCATCCCTTAGCACAGTGCCTGGCACATAATAGGTGCTTAATAAATATTTATTCATTGATTAATTAGGTAGTGCAATGGATAGAGCATTGGACCTGTAGTCCAGGAAGACTTGAGTTCAAATCTGGCCTCAGACCTTTGCTAGCTGTGTAACCCTGGATAAATCACTTAACCTCTGTCTACCTCAGTTTTTACATCTGTAAAATGGAATTATAATAGAACTTGCTTTCCAGGATTGTTGTGAGTATAAAATGAGATATTCATGAAGTACCTTGCAAACTTTAAGTGCTAGATAATATTATTTTTTGAGATACAGTACTAATGTACCAACACTGAAAAGGCAGTTAAAGCTTTAAGAACTTTAATAAATAAAAAGAATTGAAAACTTAGATAAATATAATATGCTATTATTTACTGATCTCTAGTATGGTTCCACCAGTATTTTCATCTTGGGAAAATTGTATTAAAACAAATGACTGTGTCAAGGCAAGGGGAATTTAAAAATAGATTTATCTCAGCAACTCTGAGTTGCAGAGGATTGAAGGATTCATCTTCATATATACAAGGTTGTCATTTCTCCTAAATTGATCCCATTTTCCATAAAAGATAACAGAACAGTAGATATAGCATTTTTTGAGACTCACAATTAACTGTAGGGGGAAAGGATATTGCCAGTTAATGAAAGATGAAGTTAAAGAGACATGAGGAATTTCTTATGTCTTCCTCCCTTGGTCTCTTCAAGATGTCAGCTTGGTGCTAAGGTTTTGCATATGGTCTGAGTTCAGAGAAATTCTTGGTTGCTGAGTCCAACTATTTTAATTTCAAGAATGATTTTAAAAGTAATGTAAAATGCTTGGAAGAACTGGGGAAGAAACATAACGACATATGCATGGTGGAAAAGTTAAGCTTTATGAAACTTAGGCAATCCAGCAGCATCTTTCCCATGCCCTATGGCAACGGTTCACTTGAAGTCCATTAAATATTTAAATGATAATTACATTTCAATACAATTAATTTCTGCTTTAATATTATGTATTTTTATTTTACATATTTAAAAAAATTATTCAGGGCATTTCATATGCTTCAGCAGACTGCCAAAGGGATCTATGACACAAAGAGTTAGTAATCCCTACAGATATCCACCCCAATTTTTGTGAATAATTCATACCACAAAAGGCTAAAAAAATGGGTTTGCTTTATCAAATTTACCAACACTGTAAGGAAAGCATTGTCTTCCCTCCTCAAACATTTCTTAAACTCTATTAGTGCAATGCTGCCCTGCATTGATGACTTTGCCCTCTACCAACTCAGTGCTGAACTAGCAAACTATTGTAATATTTATAGAAATTTCTGGCCAGGGTTTAGATTGTTTTTCTGATAACAGTATTAGTAGTGTAATCAAGCAAGGGTCCTTGACTTTCTCTCTCTCTCTCTACCCGTTTTGCAGTCTGATAATAACTATGGGCCTCTTCTCAGGATAATATTTTAAGTAATTGAAAGGAAATGCTAAAGTTTAGTTTGAGATTAGAGAAAATAATTTTTTTTTACCTGTTCAAGTTCAGAGACCCCTTGAAATGTATCTATTGACCCTTATATATCTGTAAGCTCTAGGATAAGAATTCCTGGTTTAATGGAAAAGGCATTGGACTGGGAATCTGGAGACAAAGATTCTAGTTCAGTATTGACTAGTTCTGCGACCCTGAACAAGTCAATTTTCTTGACTCTCAAATTAGAGAATTGCAGGACTAGATAATTTCCAAAGATCTTCTAGTTCATAAATTGTGACTTGAAGTAATGTTGGTTAGAGGAAAAGGGTAAATAAAGAACATCTTGGAATTGGAGCAATGACTATTTCAGAATATTGCCTAAGGTTAGACATATATTCAGCACCAATTATGTCCATATCACATGGAAGAAAGGAATCTAGGATTCAAGAAAGTCAATCTCAATAAAATCAGTAATTAAATCTGGGTAAAGTATGACATCTTACACAAAACCAAAGGAATAACAATGCACATGAATTATAAATGAAATCACCTTTATAACTTTGTATTTCATGAAGAGGTTTTTTTTAATATCACGATTTACTTTTACCAATCATTTCCAATATATCAATTGGTTCACTATCCCCCCATGCCTAGCATCTTGGTATTGCTTTGAATTACTTGTTACATCATTAAGCATTACTTCATTTACTGAGAATATAGTTGATCGATAGGATAGTCAAATATCCACCACTGATAAAGTTATGGGCAAAGAGATTTTTTTTTTTGGGGGGGGGGGGATAGGGATGAATAGAAAGAAAGGTAAATTTCAGTATTGAGGCAACTCTACCCTCTTGTGACAGAACTTGAAATTACAGGATTTCCCCCATTTAATATAGATTGCTTTATTTTTGAAAAGTTACTGAGCTATAAAATGCAATTGCTTTCATTATCATCTGTGATTTTTATTTCAAATAATCAACCCACTAGTATTTATTGAGCTTCTAAAAATGAATAGTATTGTTTTAATTGCTCATTAGTACACATTCAAAGAAAATAAATTACCCATGTTCTAAAGAAGTTCATGATTTTATAGGAAAGACAGATAAACTATAAAATTATATTGTTTAGAAGAGGAAGGGATAGGTCAATGTTGTACTAGCTGACGAGAGAACATGAAAAAATCAGAGACATAAGCTACAGAGACATCTACTGCTTGCCAGGGCATACATCAGGATTGATATATAAAACCTATGAAGACTTGTCATACCTGATGAACACTACATACTCTTGGTGATCCATGTGGGGAATGATACAGCCACAAGAAAACTATACAACACCACTAAGAATCATGAAGTGCTAGACAAAAATTAAAGATCTTAGGAGGACACAGGTTGTATTTTCATCACTGCTGCTGATTGATGGTAGAGCTTTTAGAAGAAAAAGGTGAATGTGGATAGTAAACAGCTAATCAAGAAGTTATTTGAGAATTATAGAGTACTTATCATGTACCAGGTACAATGCTAAATACTTGGGATACAAATACACATATCCCTCCCATAGGAAGGTGATAGAGGTTAAGGGCACAGTACCCCTGTGATCTAGAAAACCCAAGTAAAATTTTTTTGGTTCTCCTTTGTGCCAGAGAAGAAGTCTGAATTTTTTCCTTTTTCTTTAGTGGGGTGTTTATAGTACCTTATTGTAAAATTTGGATTAAGTATTTAGTCATTATCCACTGTCCTTCCAGTATCATCTTCAGCTTCCACAAAACTCCCCCCAAATTTCAATTTAATTTTTTATGCCAACCCATGATATATCAAAACTGTAACAGGGAAAGTCATGATGTGGAAGGGATAACTGTATAAGCAAAGAGACAATCATCATTAAAGAGTTTACATTCTACAGGGGAGCTAGAAAAGGAGGCAATACACACAAGTGAAAGATTGCTAATGGGAAGAGGAAAAAGTGAAAAAAATGATAAGTGCAAATAGGAGTGAAGTTGGCATGGTCTGGGTATCTCATGAAAGTCCAAGTCAGAGACTAGCCAATCAGAAGAAAGGGCAACAGGGTGAGAATGAGAATTTTGTTGTTTGGGAGGTGTAGAAGTCTGGAGAGTGAGAAGTGGAGCAGGGAGTGAGAATGAGATTGTGATTTCTGGAATATGACTTAAAATATGGGAATGATGAACTTATCACCAGGAAAGGAGCACACCTAATAAAGGTTGGCTAAAAATAGCAAAGATATTTGTCTTGAGCCTTCTAAATCTGATCAATAGGGTTTTTGACTTAAAATGGTTAAGAAAGGATAAAATTGTCCACAGGATAAACTTCGTAGTATAGAGATAGAATGTAGAATATAATCAGTGTAGAGATGGAATATAGAAAAATACAAAAAGATAAATAACTCACAAAAGATGATATTCAAGAAGAAATATAGCAATAAATTCCCTAATTCATACTGCATATGGTTGATAAGCAAGGTGAATTAGCAATCTTAATTTTAGCTGGTTGGTTTTGCCTCCTGGTATCATTAATACCTGATAGGATAGGCATCGTGACAGGATATAACTCTGGAGAGGGGACCCCTTATTCACCAGGAAAAGTATCAATAAAGAGAGAGTGGAATATAATTTTACGATAAGATATACTCACGAAGGGACTGAAATAGTTGGACTATGAAGCCTCTTCCAGCTCCAGATCTATGATTTTATGACTCTTTATGAAGAAATTTGGAAACCTAATGAGGGAGACTGTCAAGGAGTAGAGCACATTCAGACATGGATCAATTGAGGGAAAAGTCATCATTGTCTTTGTTGGGGGTATACTATGGATAGACAGAAAAAAAGAATTTGATGAAAAGTTTAAAATTAGATCATTTATCTGGTTGTAGAAATATGATACGGTGGTTTTTGGGAATTTCAGCTATCTATATATCCTCTGGAGCTCCCTCTCTTTTCAAAGCAGAAGCACTAACAATTTTATGGTTTGCCTTGATGATAATTTCATTTATCAAATAGGGGAAAAATTGACAAGAGGAATGGGATTATGGTCTGGCCAATACAAACTGGCTCTTGAAATAGATAGAAATGAGAGAAATCTTGGTAGTAAGTAACCAGTGTTCTAAAGACAGAATAGGACAGTACTACTGTTTGAGACAGCAGATTTTAAGGGGTTAAGAGTAACGATACATTGTATCCAGTGGCCTGCTATTTTGAAAAATATCTGTGACCAAAAAAGGGGATTGATCTAAAAAATAAACTACTTAAGATACTAGCAGAAATAATTTCCTTGAGATGGTGGAAGGGGGCAATATTGCTCCAAAAAACTGATGTGGCTGCATGGGGAATTTATTGAACACCTCATATTTTAATTTATTGAACACCTCATATAATTTATTAAATTTATTGAACACCTCAAATGGCACAAGCAATATTAAAATCTGGAATAAAGGGAGGGGGGCAATGATTTTTAAAATAATTATGTGGGTGAAAAGAGGAGGATCAAAGAAAGGATAGAAGTTCTGTTTAGGTCAGACAGGATGAGTCATTATCACCCTATATCAATATACTTTATTTCTACATCAATATGCTTTATGCATAGAAGACATCTCTGATTTCTGGCAGAGAGAAAACAAAATCCATTTTTAAGAGACACATGTTAAGATCTAGCAATAGTTAAATATGCTCAGTTCCTTCTGATTTTTATAAACTTTTGTTCCAAAAAAGGAAAAAATATTTTTCCCTAATGGAATTTTCCTTCATTTCATTTAATCTCTTTATTTTAGAAGACATTCATTCCATCCTGTTCAATTCCCACAAGACACATAAGATCTTGTAGCTTTATCATTACTCATTATATTTCTATTGTGTTGTTATATGTTATTAACTGGGCTATGGAGTATTATTTAGAGTCATTACAAAACTGCTGTCTGATTATATATGAAGGAACTCTGAATGAAGGGAAAAAAATGGGTGGAAACTGAGAGGTTGGCATAGGCTGGCGGGGAAAACTAGAGATTTGCCTGAATGAATGAGATAGAGCCAGGGCACACTGAAAGATTAAGCCAAACTCAGTTCCTTGGAGAGATCAATTTATCTAATATTGTTCAGCATTTCTTGCCACAAGGTATGCGTTACTCATCACACAAACTCCACTGGTTGGCATTTAAATCCCTTCACAATCTCACTGTAGTTTCCCTTTCCAAACTTCACATTACTCTTCTTCAGGAAATCTGTGGTCCAGACTTGTCTATTTACTCTTCCTTGTGCATTATATTCTATTTCCTGTGCCCATTTCTTTGAATGGGCTATCCTGTATCCCTGGGAAGTTTTTCTGGGGCAGCTAGGTGGCACAGTGAGTAGAGCAGCAGCCCTGGAGTCAGGAGGACCTGGGTTCAGATCCGGCCTCAGACACTTCACACACACACACACACACACACACACACACACACAAAAAACTAGCAGTGTGACCTTGGGCAAGTCACTTAACCCCAATTGCCCTATCCTTTCCACTCCAAAAAAGAGAGAAGATTTTCTTCTTCTCTATCTCATATCCTTAGTTTTCTTCAAAGTTAAACTTCTTTGACTTTCTTCAAGTCTTAGCTAAAATCTTAACTATGTGCAAGGAGCCTTTCCCTGTCCCCATAATGTTGTTGCCTTCCCTTGGAGACTGCCCCTAATTTATTCTGTATATATCTTGTTTGTGCATAGTTATTTGCTTGTTGACCAATATTAAGTTCTTTATTCTACATTTTCATTTTTCAGTCATGTCTGACATTTCATGACCCCATATGGGATTTTCTTGGCAAAGATACTGTAATGGTTTGCCATTCCCTTCTCCAGCTCATTTTACAGATGAGGACACTGAGGCAAACAGGGTTAAGTAACTTGCCCAGGGTCACACAGATAGTAAATGTCTGAGGCTATACTTGAACTCAGGAAGATGAGTTTTCTTGATTCTAGGCCTGGCACTCTATCCACTGTGCCACCTAGCTGCCCATATTCTATGTATGCCTACCTTCATTTCCCTCAGTTGTTAGTACCTTCCATCCCCCAAAACTATTTTGTATTTTTGAAATCTGTGTATATAGTGTTTTGTCTTCAATAAAAAATATAAGCTCCTTTAGGGCATATGCTGTTCTCTATCTCTCTAGTGCTCTGCTTATGCTACCTGGATGGTTCTTCCATCAACAGTAAGGATAAAAAATGGACAGATTAAGTGTGAGTATGCACCAAATATTAAAAGTCCCACAAAAGACCTATGGTATATTGAGTATATATTTTACAGAGGATTTATAGGACATGAACAAGAAAAGCTCAAATTTGAGAAATCAAGGATGCATCATAATCAGTGATGGGATTATCTACAACAGACAGTCAACAAGCATTTATTAAGTACTTACCATATGCCAGTGTACTATGTGCTGAGGATACAAAGTAAGGTGAAAACAGTCCCTGCTTTCAAGAAGTTCATATTCTAATGGGGAAGACAATATGCAAAAAAATAACAATCTGTAAAAATGTATACAACATTAATAGAAGGCCCTGTGGAAGGGGACCAGGAAAGCCTTCTTGTAAAAAGTACTATTTGATTTGAGCCTTAAAGGAAGTCAAGCAAGTCAAAAGGCAGAGGTAAAGATGGAGAACATTCCAGGCATAGGGGTGAGAGTGATGGAGCCAGTGAAAAGGTGTACAGTGTCATTTTAAAGGAATGGCAAAGTCAGTGTTGTTGAATTATAAAATAGGGGGAGTGAAGCAAAATATAAAAATACTGGTAAAATTGGAAAGAGGCTTATGAAGTGTTTGAATGAAGTGTCAGGTTATGAAGTGTTTGAATGTCAAAGTATTTTATATTAGATCCTGGAGGTATTTAGCCTTCCGAGCTTATTGAGAAGGGGCATAATGTGCTCAGATCTGACCATGGACTGCCTGACTTTAGAGAGATTATTTTATCAGCTGTGTTTTAATGGTCTGATGTAGAGAGAAATTTGAGGCAGAGAGACCAATCAGCAAGCTATTGCAATGTGATTGGTATATATCATATGTAATTCAGCCATCTATTTACAATGTGTATTCTTTAGGCAATGTGTTGATAATATGGAGTCTTGGCTGCTTTTCTCTCTCATCTACTTTTTTGTGTTATGCTTTTTAAGGAACATTTTTATAGCTTTTTATTGCTCTCCACATTTTTTAAAGAGTTAACATTTCATTCTCATTTTTCATCACATGACTGAATATTTAGATCATGGATCCTTTGAAACTTATAGTGTCTGATGTAACATTCTGGATTATTTACACAGGGAGGAGAGGCATATTGCTATTAGTTTTCTTTTTTGGGGGGGCTTTGTGTGTGTTATGCTTTTATTGCTCATTAAGTACAAAAGATTCAAAGTTATTTATAAGAGGTGATTTATTATTGTAATGGAACAGGAATTTATTTCAATTTAACATCACTCATCATTGACTCCAGAGAGATGTTGATGTAGACAAGCCACAGCCCATGGACCCCACATCCAACCACAGCTTAGAGGTTGATGCCAGGCTTTGCTTCTTCCATATCAAGGAGCTCTGGGCCAAGCTGGCTAGAATCATCTGAGGCCATGGACCTAGAGATTCAAATCATGGAGGATATTTGTGAAGTTACTACCCAGAGCTGGTTCAGTGGAAAGTAGACACTTGACCCCTGGCCCTAGGTGAAGTAGTGAAAAAGTGAGTCACTTTTCATCACCCTAAACAATGTGAAACATGTGACAAAGGCTATAGTGCAGGTGCTTTGGGGGCCACAATGGCCGAAATCAGTTTGGGGCTTCCCTGTGTGGGTGTCTCCACAGAAACCTGAAGAGCAGACTGCTAGACATGGATGACAACCTTCAGAGAGAGGCCTGGAACATGATTGCCTACCCGACAGTCAAGATGATAGGAGACATTAAGAAGCATATTCAGCATATCACCCTATCACCAGATTTGTTCCAGAATGAAAAGGCTGTATCCCTACTCATGAAATATCTGAATGACAAGCTGTTTCTTCTCAATGAGTCACTGGTGAAGGAAAATCTCTGTAGGATGCTTGGAGCGGTCTGGGATTGGCTTCTTCCAGTCATTCTTCAGGTGTTGAGGGACAACAGAGATGTGTCTTCTGAGTTCTACAGAAGTGTTTACTTTATGTTGGATTTTAGTAGATTTTTTTCCCCTGCAGAAGGGCAAAGTTTGCCACTAGAAAGCCTGAATGATAGATGCTATAAGACTCTGGAGGAGGAATTATACCTGAACCAACAAGTACATTAAACAGGATTACCTGGACAAGCTCAAACAGGACAGAGGGACAACTGTTTCCCAGAGATCAATGGAGTAGAATTCGTATGGGCAGCTGAAAGTCATGTTACTATAAAGTAGGGGAACAATGGCTGGCTGTGGAGGTGCTACATACTGAGGACTTAATTGACCTGAGGCCAATGGCCCAAGTGACCCTTTTTCATTGTTGGGCTCTGTACCTACCACATTTTTCTGCTGGCCTGAAGCCCGAGGACCCAGGTCAAGATCAAGACCCTATACCTTGGGTAGGAGGAGCTGTTTTATGTCTCAGTTCCCATAGAACTGTGGTTCTATCAGGCAGCCTGCATGGTCTTCACAGTCATGGATGATGTCTGGCTGCCCACCAAAGACTCTTCTGGAGAGGCTGCCATGACCCTGAGCAGCACCAGAAGGCTAAGCAGGCCCCAAGTGGGGAACAGTGTGAGGAGTGTGCAGTCAACTACTCCACCTCAGTAGGCCCAAAGCCAATGTGAAGTCAGCACTGAGGATGCTGGAGAGATGGACAGACACAGAAGCACAGGAGTTTATGAAGAAACTCAGAGATGAAAAAGGGCACGAGAGATAATTGAGCATAGTATTTCTAGGTGATACCACACTCCACATCCTCTTTCTCCCTCTCCTCCTGAACCCTCTTCCATTTCATGCTGCAATTACCTATATGAAAGTGTCCAGATGTGTATAGTCTTTTCATCAAGAATTTCCTATTCGGTTCCTTCTGGTGTAACCTGAGGGTCATCATGAAAGAGTCCTATAGGGTTGGCATTTATGATGTTTCTCCTTATTCAGTGTTGTGTGTGCCTCAGTCACAGATAAGTAGCTTTAATCTGAACCTAGGTCAATGCTGGTATGATGCCTTTTCTGTAAACACCCCTGGGGCCACTGAGGCTTAAGGCTCCACCTGTCAGTGACAGCTACCTTCCTCTTCCAGGACACCGGACAGTGCCACCCAAAGGACCCATTTAAGCTATTGTTAGAGTACTTAGGGTAGGCTGATTGAAGCTTTGAGGCACCAGGTTGGAAAGCAGTAGGGAGAAATAGGGGAAACAAAGTCTCTAACTGCTTCACATAGGTCTCCAGCTATCTAATGAGCCTAAAGGATGTCTCCCACTACCCAGTCACTTTCCAGCTCCACACAACCTCCACCCCAATCGCTAAATAGTGCCTAAAGGCACTATCTTCAAGGAAATTCAATTAAATTCAGATAAATTTGGTAGCCAATTTGTGTTAATTGCCAGAAGATGGTTATCAAATCCCAAGTAGACTAATATGGGAGAGGTTCTCTCTACCTTGTTTTACAATATAAGAATGTTTGTCTCTTGGCTGGAGTTGGAAGGCATCTAGGAAGTCAATAAAGATATTTTTACTTAGAATATCGTGAGTCTGATCAAGAAGATTTTAAAGAAGACAGGAGGTGAAGGAAATACAACCCATATCTCTGAATCCTCTATCTATAGTAACAAAACAGGAAGAATAGTAGGAGAGGACAAGTGATCCATAGAAAATTATATCCAGAAGGCAAAATTCAATTCCATGTCTTCAGACATCTGCATACAAATGCACAAATTGTAAAAAAAAAAAAAAAGTAATGTGCACTAATGATCCTACTGCAAGGAGGCAAATTTGATCTTAGGGTGATTAAAAAAATGAATGAATGAATGGAAAAGCATGTATTAAGTCCTCACTGTGTGCCAAACTCATTACTACCGTGTTTCCCCGATAATAAGACCTATCCCGAAAATAAGCCCTCCCCGTACTGTGTAAGATTCCTCTAAAATAAGCCCTCCCCCGAAAATAAGCCCTATTGAGATTGTTACTGTAGTGAAGGTGATCCCCTGCGCTACACGCTACATTACGGTACCCTCTGTATGCACTGTTCCTCCCCCCTGGTGAAACGCACGGCGCTCCGAGCTGCATCCAATTAGAGCTGCAGCAGCGAGTGCATCATCCTGTTCTTCCCCAGTGATTTGCTTGTTGAATAAAGGTACATTTTTTTGTTCACATTTACCCGTTTATTAAAATTGTTGTCAATGTTCATTAAAATAAGCCCTCCCCTGAAAATAAGCCCTCTGGTGTTTTTCTGTCCAAAAAAATAATAAGACAGTGTCTTATTATTGGGGAAACACGGTAAGTTCTGGGATTACAAATAGAAAAAGTGAGAAATCCCTTCTCTTAGTGAGCTCATACTCTAATTAGAGAAGACAATACTCATAGTTTAACCGCAGGACAGATGGAAAGGTCCAGAACTCCTATGGGTATAGTGGCAGGATGAATGGTGGGGCCTGGGAGTTTTTAAGTTTCATCGGCCAGTCAGATGACAATGTCTGTATTTGACCCATATAAAGATAGTCAGTAATCATTTATTCAGTACCCATTCTATGACAGACAGAAAGTATAAATATGAAAAAAAATAGATAATTCTTCTCTTCAAGGAGCTTACAGTTTAATGGGGGAGGACAACACACCAAAAGGAGTGGAAGAGAGTGGGGAAGCAAAGGGGAAGAAGATGTCTGGCATGGGCATGACTGAGAAGTGCAAAGAAGGTCAAAGGAGCGTAGCCAGGTGTGAAATTAAGAGATGACTGTCCTAGGCCCCCTCCTTAAATGGAGGTTTGGGGGTTATTACCTTTACCTTCCAATCAGAGGGCACTGAAGAGTTGTGAATACCAAGGTTGATTCAGTCTTGTAGGATGATGAGATTTCCCAATGATGAGGTTTCTGGGTGGCAAGGTAGAAAGAGAAGTTAAAGAAATGCAATCAGGCGTGGGAAAAAAGGGCAGATGGTAAAGCCTGGTGGTCTTCCATCTCATCAGAAGGAATATCATTGGGGACTTCCATCTGATTCATATGATGTGAGCAATGAAGCACACTAGATAGATTCTTGGGGAAAGGACAAAGGTGGGTACCTCTGGAATAATTATCACTGAAACAGTAGAATGGGTCATATGATTGCAATAGCATTTCAGGAGGTCATACCTGAGACAAGGAATGTCAGTTTCTTTGGAGTAGGAATTGTTTACTTTTGTTTTTGTTATTTCCAACATCCAGTAGAATGCCTGGCACACAGTAGATGCATAATTAATATTTTCAAACCAATGAATGAAAATGCATAGAATAAATTGAAGAGATACAGTAGAATTACAAATTGGGAAGATATATCCAGATCAGAAAATTCAGAAAACTGAGGGGGACTACATAGTAGAAAGCATTTGGGTAAAGATCACTTGAGTGGGAAAATATAGAGGATGGATCATCACTTGCCAGGGGATGCTAAAAAGGGGCTCTCAATCCTGTTGGAACAGACAGTAGCTCATATTCCTTCCAACTCATAGATTCTGTGATTTCCTTGGTGATCTTATTGACTCCCATGGCTTCAATTCAATCCACTTCCAATATTGATTAAGCATCTATCATGCTTAAAGCACTGTCTAGGGATATAAATAGGAAACTGAAACAAACAGATGCCCTCAAGGAGCTCACATTACATTAGGGATATACCACATGTATAAAGGGAAGTTATCTGGCATGTTGGATAGAGTACCAGGCCTGGAGTCAGAAAGATTCTTTTTCTGAGTTCAAATCTAGCCTCAGACAATTATTAGCTGTTTGACACTGGACAAGTCACTTAACCCTGTTTTTCTCAGTTTCCTCATATATAAAATGA
This sequence comes from Petaurus breviceps papuanus, assembly GCF_028583685.1. Lineage (NCBI taxonomy): Eukaryota > Metazoa > Chordata > Mammalia > Diprotodontia > Petauridae > Petaurus > Petaurus breviceps. The sequence goes on along the minus strand of NW_027187460.1, from coordinate 50,165,747 downwards.
ACTGGAGAAGGGAATGGCAAACCACTCCAGTATCTTTGCCAAGAAAACTCCAAATGGGGTCATGAAGAGTTGGACATGACTGAAAAACTGAACAACATACACTAAAGTAATTTCAAGAGGAATAGAACACTAAAAGCTGAAGGACTTGGGAAAGATCCCATCCAATCACCCAAAGTTGTTGGGGAAAGCAACTGGGTCTGTGATTTCATTGATATAACTAATTTCAGGCAAGGAACAATCATTGACAAATGCATATCAGCAACTTAGCTGTGATTTATGGTATTATATAGTAGACTTGAGCCCTGAGATATTAAGTGACTTGCTTAGGGTCACACAGTCAGTATGTGTAAGAAGCAGGACTTGAACCCAAGTTTTCCTGGCTTCCAGGAAGCTCTCCTTTACAGTGATTCTCTTGTTCCCTGAGTGGAGGGACAGTGTCATTTTCTTTGTCTTTTCAGCACCTGACAAAATGCCTTGCCTATCATAAGGGCTAAATGCCTATTGGACTGAATTAACCTACATTGAGTATATTTGTTAAAGGACCTTGAAGGTAATGTGATTGTTGCTAGTCCATTTCACTACCAGTAGAAGATTGGATGTGAAACCAGCCGAAGCCAATGAAATAATTAAATAAAACGTTTAATTGACTTAAATAAACTTTTTGGATTTTAAGTGGATTTCAATTATCCATGCTATAACTGTCCCCCATGACCAAACATCTTTGTCTCACTTATTAGAACAACTTAGACACTGAGAAATTTAATTCCTTGCCCAGACTGTCTAAATAGTTATTGGCTGAACTGGATATAAGCATGTTTAGTTCAATGAGGGCCCTCATGGTTATCCAGCTATTTAGTGTTTTTTTGTTATCCAAACTGAAGACTCCTAGGGTTTGACTACCCTGTGATTTTTTTCCCATTATCTCCTTCATTAGAGCAAAACCATAAATCCCCTCCTAGTAGATCTCTAAGCCTGGCACCTGAAAGTCCAGCTCTTGCCCTCTGGGAATGGCAATCATTAAGCCTGTGGGCAGAAGGAGGAGCTGAGGCTGAATAAAAAATTGTGACATACTGCAACAGATGGCAAGGTACCATAACTCACTCGAACCCATGTATCATTCAACCATTTTTAATTTCCTGTACATAGAAAGAAAAGTCAAAATGGAGCATATTGTCTAGTGTTCAGCCCCAATAAAACTATAACTGTCAGAGATACTTGATTTTCTGATAAAGCTGAGATCTAGGATTATTTTCCAATTTTTATAAGAGGACCTCACATGTCAGATTGGGTCAGAGTTACAACAGGCATGTTTAGAAAAAAGCCCTGGGTTAAATATTAATATTTCTTTACTGAAATTTCACAGAGGTTAATCTGTTTTTGTTATTTTTTTCCTTCTAAAATCATGTTGCATTTTCCCTGGATTAATGTCATATTTTCCCTGACTTTTCCTTTTTAGAAACCTGTTTTGGCTTTCTTTTTTCTAGTCTGTCATTCCCCATATTTGTGCTTGTTACCTACACGTCTAGAAATGAATTTGCTGCATCAATTTCAAAACTCTCCCGTAGAGAGTGGGGTGATGTTTGTAGTTTGTCACTTCCAGATAAGAGCTTCCCTTGTACCTCTTCCCCTGAAAAATGGAGTCTCATTCCTTGGACATAGAGTTTACAAGGAGCGACACCTTCCTGCAAGCATCTGCCTTTTCTAAAATGTGATGGTCTGGTTGTTGTTTTTGTTCTTTGCTGATAGGGTGTGTGTGTGTGTGTGTGTGTGTGTGTGTGTGTGTGTGTGTGTGCGTGTGTGTGCTCGAATTACCTTCTCTTTAGTGCTACTGGAAGACACTGAGGCAGCAGGCTTTGTTACTTAATGGCTTCCTTGAAATTATTCTGCCCATAAGTTCTGTTTATATCTTTGTATACAAAGTAGGATGGATGATGAAGGTGGATCTTTAACATACTTGTGTTCAGGAAAAGATTTTTGAATTAAAGTTGCTTAGAAAGTGATTTTCTTTTCATTTTTTTTCAAACAAAAGAAAGAAAACTCATCATTTTCACATCATGTCATGTGTAATTCCTTTTTCTCTCATCACAATGACTGATATTTATTCATCCACTTTTTATAAAACTTAAAGGATTTGTATGACTATAACCAGCATCTAGAGACTACAGTCATTTCTCTGGGTTGTGTTTAGTGTTCATATCCAGTACTCAGATTTATGGGAAGAGGGAAGATTGGATTAATCAAAATTCACATCTAAAGAAATTTGTAGGAAATTCTAGAAAGTAAATAGATAAAGAGTGTTCTGAACTACTGAGGAATGGAAAAGAGCTATCCACCTAAAGGAATTATATCAAAATAAAATAGAGAGAAAACAAATCACAGTGCCATCTAATCAATTAATCGGCAAGTATTTATTGAGTACTTATTATGAGACATTCTAGTTTTTCTCATGATAGCTAGCTCTTTGAAATTCCTGTGATCCTAAACCTTGACTTAGCTTTTGTATGGGATAGTAAAATATGTCTTAGAGAAAAAGAAGAAAAAAACACCTAACAACAAACCTTTCCTACCTTGCATACAAAGATACAAACAGAGGAGAATCTTACCTTCCCTACACTGTAATAGATGAAATAGATTTTCCAGTGGCAAATAAGCAGGTTTATCTAATAAAATTATTATTAAAAATGTATAGCTCTATAGTATCACAAAGACCTGCCAGGCATTACTACAGAAGAAACACCAGATGGCAGGCAAGAACATCAAAAATAAACTGAAATTCCAAATCGTCAAACTCTTTTGCCTTTCTTAATTTTCTCTCTTTTCTTCATTTTTCTATTTCTTCCTTTGTGTTTCTCTCTTTCATGCCCTCTCTTTCTGTATCATTCTCTATGTCTCTTTTCTGTCTCCAGTTTTTTGTCTTTGTGTGTTTTTCCTGTGTCCCCCTTTGTCTCTCATGATCTGTATCTCTCATGTTCTGTCTTTCTGTCTCTCAGTCATTCACTTTTTGTGTCTCTGTTTTTAATTTTAGAGTGTTTAGAACACATGTATACATATTTTTGAAATTTTATAGAAACGTAAATGAATATAACTGAAGTTCTAACAGGTTTAATTTTTTCTCCTGTGGCAAGTCACTTAACTCTATTTGCTTCAGTTTCCTCATCTGTACAATGAGCTGGAGAAGAAAATGACAAACTGCTCCAGTACCTGCCAAGAAAACCCGCAAAAGGGTCATAAAGAGTTGGACATGACTAAAAACAACAACAAAACAATACAGTGCCATGCCTCAAGCATTTGGTGCCTTTTGGGCAGCTAGGTGACACAGTGGATAGAATGCTGGGCCTGAGGTCAGAAAGACTTATTTTCCTGAGCTCAAATCAGACCTTAGACACTTATTAGCTGTGTGACACTGGGCAAGTCACTTAATCTTGTTTGCTTCAGTTTCTCATCTGTGAAATGAGCTGAAGAAGGAATGACAAATCAGTCCAATATCTTTGCCATCGAAACCCCAAAAGGAGTCAGGATGAGTTGGATACAACTGAACAACAAAAACAAACAAAAAAAGTAAACATCTTCAGTCATGTTGAATAATGAATACTCCTTGTAATTGAATTGTGTCCTAGTTTCAGAGTCTAAAGAGCATTATTTCCTTAAACCTGGTTTTCTCTCACCTGTGGTAGGTTTCACAGAGAGATTTTAGTGATTAAGTGATAAATATGAAGTCATGTTCCCAATGCTTTGTTATCCTTCTCTATGACACTTTCAAAGGAAATGGTTTGATAAACTTCATAGCACCTAATTTTTTTTAAAGCCTCAGTTTATCTGTCTCTATTGTGGAAGACTAAGACATGTATGAATAATGACTGCAAAACTGATCCCTAAATTTGAGACCTTGACTTATCTTTTATGTTCTCTGAATTTTATCCATTCCTCTTCTGACTCACTGCTTTCTACTCATTAAACCTGTCCTTTCTTTTTTTCTCCTTTCCTCAGTTCTCCACTGTAGCAGTGATTTCTGAAGTGCAGAACTTTTTGATTTTCTAGATTTTTTTCCACCCTATTCTATGCCGGTCCAGAGACTAAGAATTTTTCAATTAGTTTCATTGAGGATAGGAAGGCCACTGGGTGGAGCTCCTTGTTCACAATTAGCATGGTGATAGTTTGGCAATTTGGACAGAATTCCTCAACTCTCAGAAAATGGGGGATCAAAGGGATATCTAGAGGGATAGATGAGTAATGGTGAAATATTACATACAAAACAGACTAGGAAAAATGTGAAAGCTAATAATAGCTTACATATAGATGGCACTTACTATATGCCAAGCACTCTAAGTGTTGTACAATTTTCTCATTTGATCCTACCAACAGGTAGGTGCTATACCTCCATTTTATAAATGAGGAAATTGAGGCAAACAAAGGTTAAGAGTCACTAAAAACTTCCCCAAGGTCATGTAGCTAGTAAACATCTGAGACCAGATTTGAACATAGATCTTCTGGACTCCATGTCCAGCACTTTATCACTGTATCACCTAGTATATACCTAATTAAAGTTATTGATATGACCGAAGCACGGCATTTTCTCAAAATTTCTTTTTATGTGGTTGCCATAGGCATTTAGAGATTTTTACCTCCTTTTCTCTTAGTGCAAAATAAATCAGTCCCTGATTTGAAATTAGCCAGCATCAGATGTAATAATAGTAAATGGGATCCAGGTATATGTCAACTTCTTTCTTTTTTTTTTTTTTGCTTTTTGGAAGGCAATTGGGGTTGACTTGCCCAAGGTCACGTGGCTAGTTTTTTTTTTTGTGTTAAATGTCTGAGGCCGAATCTGAACCCAGGTCCTCCTGACTCCAGGGCTGGTGCTCTATTCACTGCACCACCTAGCCGCCCCCAATGACAACTTATTATTATTATTATTATTATTTGCTTTTTGGAGGGCAATTGGGGTTGTGACTTGTCCAAAGTCACATGGCTAGTAAGTGTGTCAAGTGTCTGAGGCTGGACTTGAACTCAGGACCTCCTGACTCCAGGGCCAGTGCTCTATTCACTGTGCCACCTAGCCACCCCTAACAACTTATTTTTAAGACGGGAAAATTAATTTGAACATAACACTGATGGAAAATACGCCATTCATTCTAACTCTTTGAATTAGCAAATTGTGAAGCAATGTAATAACAATAGCTAGTATTTATATAGTACTTTAAAGTTTGCAATGCACATTACATGTATTATTTCATTTGATCCTCACATCATTACTGTGAGATAGGTGCTCATTTTATACATGAGAAAAGTGAGTCCCAGAGAGGTTAAGGGATTTGCCCAGAGTCACACAGCTGGTAAGTGTCTGAGGCACTATTTGAAGTTAGATCTTCCTAACTCCAAGTCCAATACTTTAAACAATATGCCTCAAAGACTACTTGTCTATATAGAAATCTGGCTTGACTGTTTTGTCTGAATTGGCCACTTACTCATTTACTGAGCAACCATTCTGCTGGAGAGAGAAATATAAGACTTGGTTCTGGTTCTTCACTTCTCCCCCAGAATAAACAAAACAAAACAAAAACCTTGCATCTTGCTGAAGGACACAAGAGATTCACAAGAAGACTTGAAGGACCTATGATTTTTATTAATATGGGAACTCTCTATCAACACTGATCATAATCAATCTCTATGTTAGTAGACAAGTTGCTGAGGCATACAGGTGGCTTGCACAAAGCTACATGACTAGTGTCAGAGGTAAAATTTGACCTCAAGTCTTCCAAGTCCAGTATTCTTTACACTCTTTCTTTCTCCCTTCTGTGTATATATATATATGTATGTATGTATATGTATATATATACACTCATATATATTCTCTCTATATGTACATATATACTCTGTGTGTGTATGTATGTATGTGTGTGTATATATATATATATATATATATATATATATATATATATATATATAT